>NW_016806805.1:2174596-2208283 GCF_001698545.2 Rhinopithecus bieti
GTGCCTGTATGCTTACAGCGCAGTATTGGGGTGGGAGTTACCCGATTTTCCAGGTGTTGTGTGTCTCAGTTCCCCTGGCTAGGAAAACGGATCCCCTTCCCCCTTGCGCTTCCAGGTGAGGCGATGCCTCGCCCTGCTTCAGCTCTCGCTGGTCAGGCTGCAGCAGCTGACCAGCACCAATTGTCCGGCACTCCCTAGTGAGACGACCCCAGTACCTCAGTTGAAAATGCAGAAATCACCGGTCTTCTGTGTCGCTCGCGCTGGGAGTTGGAGACTGGAGCTGTTCCTATTCGGCCATCTTGCTCCGCCCTCTCACCTAGTATTTTCTAAACTTAAAATTGATTTCCTTATTTAATGGTTGCAATTGTACTTATTAGAGATCTAAAATTGTCAGTTTGCTCTGTCATGGCAATTGCTGACTTAGGCAATAAGGAAATGTAAATTCCTTCCTGTGTTAATGAATTCATTGGTAGGAAAGCTGGTTGAAAGACATATGGGGAAAAAAAAGTACTAGACATTTAAATGTTAAAGCAGTATTTTCTACATTGATTTTGAAGAACACTGTCTTAGACCAATTTCTGTTGCTATAACTAAATACCATAGACTAGGTAATTTACAAATAAAGTAAATTTATTTCTTACAATTCTGGAGAGTGGGAAGTTCGAAAGCACTGCACCAGCATTTTGTGAGCACTTCTATGCTGTGTTGTCCGGTGGTGGAAGAGTAGAAGGGCAAGTGAACACTTGTGAAAGAGTGAAGGACCGAGGATGGGACTCACTTTTATAACAAGTTCTTCTGGCAATAGCTAAGCTGCTCCTACAAAAACTGCATTAATCCACTCAACATGACTCAATCACCTCTAATTAGGCTTCACCTTCTAACACTGCAGATTAAGGGGATTAATTTTTTGACATGTGAACTTTTGGGAGGATACATTCAAACCGTAGCAAACACCAATGTCAGCACTCTCCTGTTGAAAAATAGTTTTAGTGGTCAAATGTTTCAGAGAAACAAAGTTAAACAGGTTTCTTTTCTTTAGGGCTTCTCTGAGCTCATAATTTGATAATGCACGCTATGAATTACTAAGAAACAAGCTGTTATGAAAGTTTTTTTCTAATATTTAACTGCAGTACTTTTGTGTTTCAAAGAGCATCTTCTAACTCCTCTGGGAATTAGTCTTTTCATAGACCTATGGACTAAAAATGCTACATTAAGGCCATGCTTTGACTTCAAAAATGTAAATGTCACTGAACTCCTACAACACTGGGTATGAGGAATCAGAAGAAGTATGTCCAGAGTTTACTAACAATACTTCCCCTAGGCTTGTTAAAGGGTTCTCTATTCTGTTCTTCATGCCTATGCGGGAAGTCAGAGCAAGGCAATATTTTGTAACACAGGAAGGATTTGAGTAGTATACATGCTAGTTAAAATAAAATTTAATGAATTAACCTGTGAAACTCTTTCCGAAAGTAAGACAGTAGTACATTTTTACAAAAACTAAGTATTATTCCCAGTAGTACTAAGTGCCCATTATATTGCTATTCTTTGTTTTCCAAGTCATGTTTGCAATAGTTGTCCATGTTGCCCAAAAAACATTTTGCAAACTTAAGCAATTCATATGATTCAAATTTGTTTATAGGTGGTCAAGACGTGACAATCAAGAAGTGTGGTACTGATTCTTTACTTAGCAACTAGATGAAATTTCAGTGCCAGGTTTGTGTATACTTTTGTTTGTATGATAAGATGTAATAAGATTTAATTAAATTTTCAAAAAATTAAATGTGAAACTTGGATTTTTTCAATAATTTTTATTTAAAATTTTAATGTTCATTGATTATCATTTATACTTTGCCTTTTAATATTAATGAATAGTTTTGAATGTTTTACAAAATGAAATATAAAAATACAAATCACAAAATAATTTTAATTTAATTTAAAGATATAGTTTTATAAATATATATTCAAATTTTGTAGACTTAAGACACTTTTTAAAATTCTTTAGATTAATATTGTCAATAACACAAATTATGTGAGAATCTCTGTTATAACAACATCATTAGTGGTTTTGTTGATCTGAAAGAAAATATACATTTTATGGAATAAATATGTAATCATACGGTTGGCCCATCAATAGAACACTAAGTCAGACATATTACCATTACTTAATTAATAATATTCTATCATTTTTATTCATATAACAAGCATAGATTTATGTATGTGTATGTGAATGTATGTATGTATATATATATGTGTCTATATTCTTATTCTGTCATTGTGAATATATATTTGTCCAAGTAGAAGGATCAGAAATATTTTATTCAACAGTTTTTAAAACTTAATTTATGACTTTTAAATATATAGGCCTGTGGTACACTGGCCTCTATTTGTTCTCCTGTCCTATACTGCAAATGTCAGTGGTGAGCTTGGCTACCATGAATCCTGATACAGGCTGAACATTCCTAATTCAAAAATCCAAAATCCAAAATTCTAAAAAATCTGAAAGATTTTGAGCCTCTGACATTATGCCACAAGTGGAAAGTTCCACACCTGACCTCTTGTGACAGGTCACACAGTCAAAACAATGGTGTACAACATAGTCAAGGGTCCAGGATAAAAATTTTCCTCCCAGCCCCCTTTAGCTATAATTTATCTTTTCTGGATATTTCTAGATTCCCCCATGCAAGTATACCCACAAAGGGTGATAAAATGCCATGTGTGCAGGCCAGACACCACCAAAGGCAGTAATGAATAAAATACAGAAAACTTTTAACTAAAAGACAGCATCATAGGTGGAGACTGAAATCCTGCCATTGCTTGCTGACACTGTTGTTTACCAGCAGATACAGGTATTCTGGTTGCTTAGTTACCCCGAACACATTGTTTTTTCACTGCATTAATGGTATGTCATTTTTATTTGTTTGTTTGTTTGTTTTACTGTTAAGGACTTATGTGTGGATAAGTGTAAGAAAATAATTGCTTATTGGTAGCATATAAATTCAGAGTCAGGAATAATAGCAATGCCAAACAACCACAAATTGTCCACATGATGGCTAAGATGGTGAAATCTTTGCCTTCTGATGGTTCAACATACACATTCTTTCATTTACAAAATTGTTTTAAAATATCATACAAAATTATCTTTAGTCTATGTGTACAAGGTATACAGGAAAATCTCTCCCAAAAATCTGAAATCCGAGACACTTCTGGTCCCAAGCGTTTTGGATAAGGGATATTCAATCTGCATTTGCCGGCATTGTAAAGGTTATCTCGTGAAGATATGGCAGCTTTTCTTCCAAACAATGAGAACATCTTTCTCTCAAAGACTCTGTATTTCTGTCCAGCTGCCCCTCTTCCATGTATAGAGTGGAGAGAGAGTCATTCATATAACCACTGGCATAAAACTTCATTGATTCTACTGACCTCATTTCCAAGAGCTCATGTAGTCATTTCAAGGGATAATAAGAAAAGATGAGTAACTGTTGGTTTTCAGCAATCTGCACCTTGGAGCATAAAACAGAAGTTCAGTTTGGAGCTGACAAGGAGTTCTGAATAGACAAGCAATATGGACACACAGTAGAGGATTCTGATCCGATGAGAATGTGTCCCTTAGCTTTCTCTGCAAGGTGAAATGGAGGACTTGTGTCAGAATTTACTGTTTAACCTTTATAGTTCTCTGAGAGTAAGGAATGTGTTGTGAATCTTATACAATATAGACTGAGTGTTCAGGATCTGATTATTATAACTGTATCCTATTATTATAATTTCTGATTCCCAGGATGAGGAAACTAAGGCAAGAAATTCCTATAATAGAGTGCTGCCTTAACCTTTTATGTATGTATGTGTGTATGTATGCATGTATTTATTTATTATGTGATCTGATAAACTTTGATTCAATGGTCTTTTCTCAATTCTGCTTTAAGTGAAGGGATACAAAGTCTATTTTTAGAAACAAAATTTATATGCATGAAACATAGATTTAAATGATAAGAGATGTCAGGTGCGGTGGCTCACGCCTGTAACCCCAGCACTTTGGGAGGCCGAGGCGGGCAGCTCACTTGAGGTCAGGAGTTCAAGACCAGCCTGGCAAACATGGTGAAGTCCTGTCTCTACTAAAAATACAAAAATTAGCTGGGCATGGTGGTGGGCACCTGTAGTCCCAGCTACTTGGGAGGCGAGGCAGGAGAATGGCTTGAACCCAGGAGGTGGAGGTTGCAGTGAGCTGAGATGGCGCCATTGCACTCTAGCCTGGGCCACAGAGTGAGATTCCATCTCACAAAAAAAAAAAAAAAAAAGATAAGCGTTGGTGAATATAAACACTCATTTACCTACCACCAAATGATACAACTTTTTCATATCCCTCAAAACGTATTTGTGTCCCGCTCCAGAAAAACCCCACCTTCCATGGGCAACCACTATTTTGATATCTATGATTATATGCCAGTTTTGCCAGTTTTTGAATTTTATGTAAGTAGAACCATATAGTATGTAGTACCTTGTGTCTGGTGGTTTTTTCAGATGGTAATTTCTGTATTCCTTTGTTGATGTTCGTTAGTATAGTTTCTAGTATTTGCAGTTGTGAAAAAAGAGGCTCTGAACATTTATGTCTAAGTGTTGTTTTGGGACATATATATTTTCTCTTGGGTAAATACTAAGGAATAGAATTTCTAGATCACATGTAAGTGTAATTTACCTTTGCAAGAAACTGAGTTTTTCAAAGTGATTTTATAGTTTTATGCTCACAACAGGAATGTATGAGAGTTCCAGCTGCTTCCCCTCTTTGATGACACTATCATCATTCTTTTCAATTTTAGCGATTACAGATTCAATTTGTTAAACTTTTCAATGATTTTGATACATGTGAGTTTAATATTTTTATGAGGTGTAAGGTCTTTGGAAGGGATATGTGTTATATGATAGTAAGGATTTGTCTGCAATTAAAATTATATTACCTTTCTTCTCTACTTAAAATCCTTTGTTTTCCATTTGTTTTCAATCTAAGATCAAACTTCCCATGATGCATACATTTCTTTTTATTTTAGTCCCTGAGTCCTTCAACCCCTGTCCCTGCTGCCCAGCTTCAACCCCATGAGGTCTTCTGGACGTGGTAGTGTCTATCTTGTTAATTATTAAGCCTTAGTGCTTAGCACTCTCATTAAGTAGTTATTGACTGGCTGACTGACTTAGTAAGATGAGATAGGTTCACACAAGTCCACATAGTCAAAAAGTACAGGACCTTAGACATTTACTTCAAGTCTCTCTAATGCCAAAATCTAGCTAGTTAACTTTTAACAGAGTGAATGGTCATTTAAGGTTTATTTAACAGGCCTTTGAACTTCAGTCATCATCAAGATTGCTAGGAAGTCCTCAGACACTTCAGAATAATATCAAGACTTTGACCCAATATGTGTTTTATTCAAGTGGGAAAGAAGATATTTCTGCAGTTTGTTTACAGCTTTATCATTCAGTGTGGTTAAAATGTATTTTATTTCATTATCTTCTGAAGAACGTCAAAAGTAATATTTTATTCACTTCTAAAACTTACATAATGGGGCTGTAATTTTGTAATGTGTATAGTCTGTAAAAGAAAAAATGTTATATTAAAATGCTTCCTCCTTGTTTTTAAAGATTGCAACCCTGTCTGAGCTTTCTTATGTGTTCCTCTTGGGCATATTTTAAACTACATGATGTACATTATATTTATAATATTATTTAGCCTTTACAGGAAATAAAGAAATAAAACTATTTTCAGAGGGAATTCAACAAACACAGCAAATTCTACTGAGACCAATTATTCCAGCTCTGTAGAGTAATAATATAATCTAATACAACATAGTTACCCACGTTTGAAATAGCTCCAGAAATTTCTGTTGAATAGCTGTCTGCTGTTTTCTTTGCTTTTCCCTATCTCTGATCACATGCAAAATTAGGGAATAATCAATTGTTTGGAAGAAAAAAGAGGAATGAGAATATTGGCTGGAGATAAGTTATTTTTCTGTGTTTGTAGTTACTTTCTCTCGCTAAGTCTAGTTTACATGTTCATCATAAGAAAACCAAGAGTCTTTATTTTGAATCTGCATTATTTTAAATGTTGTATAGTTAGCACTGGCTTTCTATATCCAATTAGAACTACAACTAAGGTAAAACAAGAGCTCAGTGTTAGAAGAAACTTCAAAGTCACCTTCAAGTCTCCAGGCTTCTGTAGAGAGGATGCTCCTCAGAAATACCTGAGCAGCCTCCTGATCTACAGAATGAGAATCACCAGGTCTCAGTTATTAATACATGATTTGAAAGAAAAGCACTCCAGGTATTCTGATATGAATCCTTAGTTACACACCATTGATGAAGTCCAGTTTCCCATATGATGTTCGAATCATCCAAGTGGTTTTCTGAGAACAGGGGGGTTCTTTACCTTTAGACGCTGTCCTTTTCCTTTTTGAACAGTTATGATTACTGGTACTTCCTTACAGATAGCTGAAATCTGCCTCTCTTTAGATTGTACCAGTCATCTGTGATCTGACAGGGATGCCACAGAAAAGAAAAATACAACTTCTTTTTAAATTTTAGTCAGTCTCCAGATTTGCATCCATGATTCCAGATGTGAAGTGACCATCTAACAGAGCCATTATTTCCCTCATTTTAAAAATGTTGTTTTATCATTGCAGATTAACGTGAACAAAGGCAAATAGTAGTCTCACCAGAAGTAGGTCCAGTGGTGAGAAGGGCCATATAACCCAGAAGAACAGAAGAACCCATGGTATTAGAGGTTTCTGTGGTGAGGAAAGGTGTTGTGTGAGGTTTATGGCAAGTCCCAGTCAACAGCCTGCAGTGGAAAATTACATTTTCAATAATAATTCCTGGCATGGTACTAAGCACTGGTAGAGTTGGACTCTAGTGCTACTAGGCACTGGTAGAGTTGACCATGGGACACCATGTGATAGAAATATCCATTATAAAATGGATTCTGTCAGACTCACTGTTTCAAAAGGTTTAGTAGACCTAAGATCAATCCATAGTAAGATGGAACTGGTCTATCCAGTATTGAGCGAAAGAAAGGCTACGGGCAAAAATAAGCTGTACAAGCAGGTGGCCAGACCCTCCTTGCTCTGATACCTTTCTTCCAGCCCACGCCTATGGCTGAATTAGCTATTACTCTGACGATTATAGAGCAGTGATTTATATATTCATTATTTTTGAAACACTTATAAGTTGTCATTCTGTTATTCTTCTGTAATGAAGAACTTTCTCTTTTCTGCCATTTACTTATCCATATACTTATTTATATCGGTGCAAACTTATGGATTTCTGTTTTATTCACTGATTTGTAATTACTTACTGTCATCATTTTCATGCTCAAATTGGCCCAGATTAGGCCAGTAGGAGCAACTTCAAGATAGCTCCTGTGTTTTTTGATACATTCTCATTATTCTCTATGTAAGAGAATAATGGTCTGGCACCACAAGATGTCTGAGGTTCATCTTCTACTGTCCTTAAATGGAACTTGGAAAAGTCATTTCTTTAAGAAGCCCCAGTTTCTTTTAGTGAAGGATGACCATTAGAAGCCAAGATCTGACTACTTGGTGTATTCACTGCCTTTTCTAAATACATATGTGTATAAGAACATGTACATTCAAAAACTATGACTTCATATTAAAGCCTCCAACTTCAATCCAAAGTCTTCCGTGCCCTTTCTCTTGTCATGTTTGTAAAACAGCATCTGTCAACCATGAAAACCTAGTTCTTATTATGCACAACATTTGCTTAATCACGCTATTCTTTCCATGTTTGTAAACACATTCTTCAACCGTGAAAAACCTAGTTCTCATTATGCACAACATTTGCTTAATCAACTTATTATTTGCCCAATGCTATCACTCACTCAACTTTGGCAACTGACTCTTCTGTCTGCCATTTCACCCCTCTCACAACCCAATAGTGCCCAGGCACCTCACATCTTTAATTGCCAGTGGACACACTGAAAACATGTCTCCAGAAAGCTCCATGCCCTTCTTCTTTAGTGTTTTGTGTTCTTGAGCACCATAATGAATACTGCTGGTGACCCTTCCTTCCCTTCCCTACTTTCCAACTCCTTTGTACCAGGAAGGGAAGGCAATTGTTCATTCTATCTTTTTGTTCTGCTTCCTGGGAATTTTACCAAATTTGTCTTCCAAATTGTCTATTAAAATATTCAAATGTTTATATATACACACACCCAGAGTCAAATACAAATATATACATATATATAAAAATATCTTCATATACACATTCATATTATTTGTATTTGAAGAAAAAAGTTGAAAATATATTTTTTCTTTCATTCCTTTGAAAGTTTTACATTTCAAAATGAAATTTAAATAATTTTAGAAGAGTTCCAAAAAGAGTACACCAAATTCCTACTTTTCATCCAGTTTATTCTGTTAATATTTTACATACATGTGAAACAACTATTAACACTAAGATATTAATATTTTTCACTTTTAAAAAAAGTATCATTTGGCCAGGTGCGGTGGCTCACACCTGTAATCCCAGCACTTTGGGAGGCTGAGGTGGGTGGATCACGAGGTCAGGAGTTCGAGACAAGCCTGACCAACATGGTGAAACGCTATCTCTACTAAAATTACAAAAATTAGCCTGGTGTGGTGGCGTGCACCTGTAATCCCCACTACTCAGGATGCTGAGGCAGGAGAATCACTTGAACCCGGGAGGCAGATGTCGCAGGGAGCTGAGTCGAGATCACACCATTGCACTCCAGCCTGGGTGATAGAGCAAGACTCCATCTCAAAAAAATAAATAAATAAATAAAATTTAGAAAGCAGTAGCATTCGATTCTTGTTCAATGTGTACAGTCTCACCTAACTCAGAGGATGTTAGTTCTAATTATTTTAAAATGTTTTTCTGTTCCCTGCTTCTTCTCTATCTTGGTCCTTCCTCCCATTCTCTCTCCCTCCCTTCCTTCCTTCTTTCTTTCCCTTCCTTTTTTACCTCCCTCCTTTTCTTCAAATTATAAGGTAGCTGCTACATTCCAGGTGAGGATGCACACTTTTAGCTTTTGTACATTCATGTTTTACTCATGCTTCTCTCTACTGTATGACTCTCCATCTTTTTAATGTAATTGATAACCAGTTAAGTCCAATTTCCTCCATGATGCTCTTTGTATTGTTCCAGCTTAAGAGTGATTACTTTCTCCATTCCTCTGAACTCCATACATCAACTTCAAGTCTTGGTTGTTTTATGCATCTCTTCCCTGATAGGGTAGAGATTCCTTGACTGTAAGATTCAATTAATCTGTATGTCATCACAGAGCACCTAGGTTAAAAGCAGGCAGATGGCATTGTTATCTACCTGACTATATTTTTATCTGTCTTCACATATTTCAGAGTTGGGACTTTGTAATCTGAAAGTAAGTTATCATACTTATTCCAAAGGAAATGCACTTTAATCATATTTGTTTATTTTTAGAATTTTATTGTCTTTGTAGCACACTTGAGTCTTTGAGAACCACTAATACACTAAAAATGTTCTATGTTTAGCATTTTACTATTGCCTAAGCATTAATGCATTTTCTATGACCAGATTTCCTTAGTCACAGTAAATGTAATTCAGTCTTTCTTTTGGGTAACCTTAACAATATATAATCTGAAAAGGACTCCTATTGGAACTTTTTTATGAGCTGTAAACTCCTAGGGATGAAGACTAATACACCAGTGAGGTTTCTGTCAGAGGCAATACTAGTTTATCTGTATCCTTCTCTTTTACGTGTTCTTTTCATTTCTTTCTGTCAAGAGTTCCTTTTCTAGAACACTGGAATTATTATTATGATATATTTTAATCCTATACTTTTGCCTACCATTTCCATTAAGTCTTCTTAAGTCTAGGTCTGTGGAGGGGAAAAAAGCATTTACTTGCTACATCTCAAGATTCTCCTGGGATAATAACTTTGTCTGAAGTTTAGCAAGCCTATGAATTATTAGCCTTAAAAACCTACCTTATTTTATGGGGCTCTTATCCTTTCTCTTTAGCTGACAACAGTTTTCAGTGGAACTCTTCAGGGTAATAAATAATTACATTATTTCAGATTACTTTTTGCTGATTTGTTGTTATTAATATCTACTGACGAGGGAACTTGAGCAGTAAGTGTTAGGAAACAGCCACAGACATGTCTACATGTCACAAAACACTGAGTCATATCAATTGTAAGTAAAATCAAATAAAAACATATTTTAGTCCTTTTTCCTTCCTTGTGTACTTCTTCCAACCTCCTTTTGTCACATGTCTGTCCAACACTTCATGGAAATTTGGCTACACAGAAGTTTAGCATGTAACTTGCAACCTGATAACTGAATGTCTGCAGACTTCATTTTAAATGTTGTCTCTAGAAGCTCTGACCTTCTTTACACATTCCTTTCCTCATTTCCTCTGATTTCTAATGGAAAAGAACAAAAGGTCCAAATTGTTTTAAAATTAATTTTATTGGATAATTTAAACAGTGCCTTCAGTAATACTGAAGTTGTCAAGGAAAAAGGCAAACTTCAATCTCCCAGATTTCTCAGGTTTCTACCCTACTTCCTGGACATTATCTAATAAAGTATGTGTATTTGTGTGTGTGTAGGAGAGGGGGCAGCATGAGGAGCTAAGAATTTATACAAACTTATGATAAACAGGGAGAGTCGAGGTTTTCAGCTATAGTATTACTGACTCCTGTAGCCTCAAGGACAGTGTCTTTTGTCTGTTTGATGGCAACTTGCCTTGGTGACTACATGCCTACCTGAGTTTGTTAGTGATCTGGATTTTGTCTTCTTGGACAGGATGTGATGTTCCTCCCTTGATGAACAGCTCTTGTTATTCCCCTCAGCACTATAGAACCCTGTGAGGTCTGATGTGACTTGTGTTTATTCCTGTCTGGGTGATCTGATCTACTCCCTTCACTAGGGAGGCATCTCTATGGAAACTCCCCAGAAATAGCTTTATTCTTTCAGAGCTCAGTCTATGCTGCCCAGGAACCAACAGTGACTCAGTGGACTAACTCCCAGGGCTAACCAAGCTGTACATTAATGTCACTGTGGGGTAACAGTAGCTAGTCACAGACAGAAAGAGCTCCCTTTGCCCTCTCTCTTAAGTACCTCACATACCTCCTTTCTCTCTAAGGCAGAGACTCCAACAGGGAAAGTAGGAGAAATAATTACACACTCGTCTTTCTTCCAATTTTCTCTTCTTTTGCTTGCTTCTGTACTCTAGTGCTAGGAAAACTGTGGGCTTTTCTTTTGCTTATGCTACATCCTATCCTTATTCCAACATGGATCACTAGAAGGGGAATATCCTGTATGTTGAAAGTGCACTTTATGATCTGAGTCATTCATGCTTATTTGCTGTTATGATAAATGGGGATGGTTGGTGGAAGGATAAAGAAACATAGAAAATTCTTTTTGTAGACAGTAAGTTTGCATGCCAAAGTCTGAATATTATCTTGCTCTTTTACATTGCATTTTATCTGCCGTATAATCCAATCTTTCCACAAGCAAACGATTGTCTCCAATGGTCTAGAAAAGGCAGAAGACAAAAATCACATTTAAACTTTCTAAATATTACTCCTCTAATGGAAGAAATAGGTTTGGGCATTGTATTCAAGTAGCTTAATGTCTACTCCTTATTTAGACAAAATAGTTGCCAGATTTACTGAATATTTCACTTTTAAATCAGCTATTTTTGTTAGCCCTACAGAATCTCCATGTGATTCCTCCAGTGTGTACCATCTCCATTCTAAGCTTTTCCACATCTTACCAGAGACCAGTGGCATGGGAATACTATAATAGTAGGAACAGCCTCTGAATGTCATTTCAGAGCTAATTTAATAGGATATGGATAATTTATATGCTATGGTACATCCCCATGCCTGGAGCTAATCTGTATTGAGAGATGAATAATACAAATATCACTTGATTCTTATAATTTATGTAGTATAATATTGTCTTTTTTTAATCTAGAATAGTGGATGCACATAATAAATATTCAATAATACTTGTTGCCATTTTTACTTGATTTCTTACTTGATAATTACTTATTTCAAATTAAGACATAATTAAATGCTGATTAGTTACTAGAGGTTCTAAATATTGATTGAATTTTTCATTCTGTATTCTATATTGTTTCCCTGAACTTGTTGGAAAGACCTCAGTAACAAAGCTTTTAAAAAAGTGTTTTGATAGACCCAGTGATAGGAATACACTTACTAAATTCAGTCTTACTTAGAGATAAGTTTTTAAAACTTCAGATTTTTATTTTTTTAAATATTTGAAATATAGTAAAGAGAGGGCATAGTTATTTCATCTTTCACTTTCTACCCAAAACCTCTTATTATTTGACTTTACAATTATTAGTCATCACTTTACACAAATACCTTCCTTAAAAGTTACCAATGAGCACTTTATTAAGAAATTCAATTTTCTCTGTGAAGGATAGAGAAAATTTCTCTTTTCAGTCTCTATCCTTCACGCTCCTATTTAACCTGTTACAATGTGGGCCATTCTTTTTCCTGACTCTATTCTTTAAATTATCCAATACTTTATAGCTTTTTATGACTTTCTTTTGTGTTTTCTTTTTTTTTTCTTTAGTAAGTTTTATTTGCTTCTTCATCCCAGTCTCATCCTGCCCATTAATGATGAAGGCATTCTTTTTTTTTTTTTTTTTGTGAGATGGAGTCTCTCTCTGTTGCCCAGGTTGTAGTGCAGTGGCACAATCTCGACTCACTGCAGCCTCTGCCTCCTGAGTTCACGCCATTCTCCTGCCTCAGCCGCCTGAGTAGCTGGGACTACAGGCACCCGCCACCACACCTGGCCAATTTTTGTATTTTTATTAGAGATGGGGTTTCACCATGTTGATCAGTATGGCCTCAATCTCCTGACCTCATGATCTGCCCACCTCGGCCTTACAAAGTGCTGGGATTACAGGCATGAGCCACCATGCCCGGCTGGCATTCTTTAATATTTTTTCTGCCATATAGATTTTAAATTTCCTGTTTTTCATTTTTGTGGTAGCCAGTTTCCAAAGATATATTGCCACTCCAGTGAACCACACCTTCTATTACTCACACACGCCCACCCCTTGAATTGGAGCTGGACATGTGATGTGTTAATAACCAATAGAATATGGCAGAGGAGGCACTGGGAGAATTCTGAAGCAAGGTCAGATTAGAAATTATAGCTTCCACCCTGAAGCCTTACCTGTGCTACCACTTAAGATGCCCACTACTATGAAATGTCTATGACTGAGAGGCCACTTGAAGGTACTGTGAGTGACAGTGCCAGCTGACCACAGCCATCCAATGTAGATGAAGCACCCTTGGGTCTTACAGATAAGTCCATCTGTCAGCTAAAAACTGTTCTATGAATGCCATGTGGAGCAGAACTATGGCCTAGCAAAGCCTTGGTTGAATTCTTGACCCATGAAGTCATGGGATATAATAACATAAAATGGTTCTTATTTAAACCCAATAACTTGTAGGGTAGTTTGTTATGCAGCAATTTTACCCACTTCTGTTACTTCATTGATCATCTCTCTAAGGTGAAAACTCAGAACTGGCTATGTCTTTTTGCCTGATCACTATTGTAGTTGGACTTTGAATTCTATTCCATTGATCTATTTCTCCATTTCTGTACCAATGCCACACTATTTTAATTATAAAAACTTTATGATATGTTTTATATCCATACTTGGTAAGGTAAACCCTTTCATTCCCCCTCTCCCCCAACAGTTTTCTAGTTTCTACTGAAAATTCATACAAAAAGTTAACAGATGATAAGAACATCATCTCAAGTAATTGGAGAAATTACTGAAAAAACTGGACAATTTTATTTGGGAGAATATGTCTCACACCATATTAAGTGAATTACTGATGATTCAGAAATATAAAAACTGAAACTATCCAAGAAATAAAAGAAACATGGGCGAATTTCTGGATATAAAAAATGTTTTCTTGTCCATGATTTAAAATTAAAGACAATTAAGGAAAAAATCAGCAAGTTGGCAAAATAATGCAAAGCAAAACAAAGCATGATAAATGAAGTGAAAAGACAAATGATAGATTGGGAGAAAAATATTTACAACATATCTCACATATAAAGGGTAATCTCTCTAATTAGATACAAGTCTCTTAATATCAATGAAAAAGAAAAATCAAAAAACAAGGACCTGATAGAAAAATGGATGAAAGTCATTTAACAGACATTCCCACAGACTTAGTATACAAATGGCCATTAAACACATAAAAGATGCTCAATATTACTCATAAGTTAAAATTTAAGAATATACTGCAATATCATTTCTCATGCATAAGATTCACAAAAGATTGAAAGCTTGTGCTATTTGGTAGAACTTTGAGGAAGAAAGGCATTTTCACACATTGCTGGAGGAGGGCAACATTTTTCAAAGCCTGCTATGTACAAGAGACTTGTATATAATTAGAGGGTACGCTTTATATGTTATATATGTTGCAAACCTATTGCCTCTTGTCTCCAAATCTGCCTTTGCTGCTCTGCTTACCAAACTGGAGCTGGATCTAGTGAACATTTCTCCTTTGTCAACTGGCATGATATTAAGATTCACAAGCAGAGGGCACTAGAAAGACATGGTAGGAGGGAGATTTCCTACAAGGTTTCACTGTGCTGTCGTTTTTCTAGCTTCTGTGATGCCTGGCTGGTATGTGGGACACCCAGTGGAGCTCAGCTCCAGAGTCTTAGAAGCATCCACACAGGTAACTTCCAGCTGGGTGTCACAGGGACCCCTGCTGGTTTCTCGGAAACTTCAACATGCCCCATTGAGAGATAATTCCTGGTGGCCTCCTGGCAAGCAATTATTTCAGCTTCCCAGCTTGTTTAACAGCAAATATTTCCTTTCTTCCACAAGAGACCCCACCAAGTTTCTTTTGTCATAGTCAATGGTTTACTGTTTGCCAACTTTGGCCCGAAGCACCTCAGCACAATTCTCTGTTATCAAGTGGGACGTAGCCACTGCCTCTCCAGGGGTTTAAACTCAGCCTTTTCATAGGAGGGTGTCTCTCTCACATTTCTTCTTCTTGTGTTACTCTGTTTCAGTTGCAGGGATAGTAGTTATTCCCTATAGCTGATATTCCTCTATTCTTTAGAATTTTCTTTATTCCTTAGTAGCCAACCACCTGTCACTCTAGTTACCAATTACCAGTTAATAACTTTATATTAAATGTTCTGTGTTCAAGTTGCTGTGTGATTTTGGTCTCCTCCCTAGATTGTGACTGATAAAACTACCATTTGACTTCACAATTCTGCTTCTCTCTCTCTCTCTTTTTTTTTTTTTTTTTTTTTTTGTTGAGACAGAGTCTCGCTCTGTCACCTAAGCTGGAATGCAGTGGCGCAATCTTGGCTCGCTGCAGCCTCCACCTTCTGGGTCCCAGCGATTCTCCTACCTCAGCCTCCCAGATAGCTGGGATTACAGGCATGCGCCACCAAACCCAGCTAATTTTTGTATTTTTAGTAGAAAAGGGGTTTCACCATGTTAGCCAGGCTGGTCTCGAACTCTTGACCTCAGGTGATCCACCCGCTTTGACCTCAGTGCTAGAATTACAGGCGTGAGCCACCACACCTAGCCAATTCTTCTTCTTTGAATGTATAAACAACGTATATATAAAGTTTTTATGGTATCATTTTAATAGGTGAACTTCAGAAACATTGTCCATGTTCACCTATGTAACACTGATAAGACAATACTGGAAGTTTTGAAATGGGCTTCTTGTGATTGAATTTGGGACATTATGAGCATTCAAAAATTAATTTTATTAATGGATTATAAACCGTTGACACAGACAATAATCCATGAGTCCATAATTTAAAATAATAAACTATGCTTGGTGGAAACATTCTTTACAAAACATATCAGTTAAGAATTATAGAAATTGTTATAGGATTTAAAAGATCACTATTTTATTTATTTATTTATTTATTTTAATGAGACAGGGTCTCACTACATTGCCCAGACTGGTTTTGAACTCATGGGCTCAAGCAGTCTGCCCACCTTGGCCTCCCAAAGTGCTGGGATTACAGGTGTGAGCCACCACACCTGGCCAAAAATCACCATTTAAAACTGAATAATAAGTTAAAAATTGATTCAGACATGCTTCATTAATGGTCACTTTAGCAACCCTTTGTAAAAGGTTGTTGGGGATGGGGATAGTCATGTAATCTCAAGGATCAACCCAAAGACTGTTAAATACAAAGAGAATTAACTCTAAAATCAAGAAAAAAGGCAAATTTTTCTAAACCAAGTTACCAAATTCAGCATTATTAGAAGCCAGAGAAACTATTATGTGACTTAATGTAATGCAATGGGAAGTACACAACCTCTTCAATGCAGTATTCTTGCCAACAACATTTAACCTGAATCTTCTCATGAAGAAACAGTTAGACACATCTATATTGTGTGGACTGTCCTTCCTGACAACTGGTGAGTATTCTTCAAAAATGTCAATAGCTTGAAAGGAAAAATCTAAAAAGGTGCGTGTAGTGAGGGAGAGAATGAGGAGGAGAACTCTTCTAGATTAAAAAAAAACCAAAGAGACATGATAACTATATGTATGTGAATCTTTCATTGATTTATCATTTGGCTTTTGTGGCATAACAACCAAGTATGGAGTCTCAGTGACATAAAATGATAAGCATTTATTTTGCTCATGGATGTGGGGATTGGCTGGGGTATCTCTGCTACAATATGGTTATTTCAGAGCACAATTCTTATGCTAGGAAAACTCTTTTTTTATTTTTTATTTTTTTTGAGACAAAGTCTCACTCTGTTGCCCAGGCTGCAGTGCAGTGGCATGATCATGGGCATACTGCAGTCTTAACCTCCTGAATACAAGGGATCCTCCCACCTCAACCTCTCAAGTAGCTGGAACTACAGGCAGGCACAACCATGCCCAGACAATTTTTTTTTTTTTTTTTTTTTTGAGACGGAGTCTCGCTCTGCCACCCAGGCTGGAGTGCAGTGGCCGGATCTCAGCTCACTGCAAGCTCCACCTCCCGGGTTTACGCCGTTCTCCAGCCTCAGCCTCCCTAGTAGCTGGGACTACAGGCGCCCGCCACCTCGCCCGGCTAGTTTTTTGTATTTTTTAGTAGAGACGGGGTTTCACCGTGTTAGCCAGGATGGTCTCGATCTCCTGACCTCGTGATCCGCCCGTCTCGGCCTCCCAAAGTGCTGGGATTACAGGCTTGAGCCACCGCGCCCGGCCTTTTTTTTTTTTTAAATAGAGGTGAAGGCTCACTATGTTGCCCAGGCTGGTCTTGAACTCCTGGACTCAAGGGATTGCCTGCCTAAGGCCATCGCACCCTGAAGGAAGCTCTTTTCATGGAACTATGGAAACAAACACACAAGCAAGCACATTTGAAAGCCTTCTAACAGTTCACTGGTTGCAGAGAGTCACATGGCTGGAGCCAAATCCAAGAGAAGGGAGAGTGAATAGTTTTGGATATTTACCTAAGGTACCAAATTGGATCCTGGATCAAAATTAAAAAAATAGTTGCATGAGCTTTATGTTTAAAGACTGTATATAAGATAGTATTTTCTGTAAGTTTTATATTTTATGGGTGTGATACAGTTATTGTGGTTATGTGGGAGAATATCCTAATTCTTAGTAGATAAACATTGAAGTTGTGAGGAGTGAAATGAATGCCATTATTGCTAAAAGTTACTTACAAATAGTTTAGCAATAACATCAAAATATGCTTGTATGTATATATACTTCTATGTATGTATACTTATATGTATGTAATATACTTATATGTATGTATCATCTGTGTGCTACAGACTGAAAGTATCCTTTCAACATTCATATGCTGAAATCCTAGCCCCCAGTCCTGTAATATTTGTAAGTGAGGACTTTGATAGGTAATTTGGTCATGAGAGAAGAGCCCTCATGAATAAGATTAGTGCCCTGAAGAGCTCCCTCACCCCTCCCACCATGAAAGGACACAGCAAGACAATGGCTATCTATGAGTCAGGAAGTGGCCCCTCACCAGACACTGATTCTGCTGAGAATTTGACCCTAGGCTTCCCATTCTTGAGAACTATGAGAAGTAAATTTCTGTTGGTTATAAGTCACCCAGTTTCTAGTACTCTATTACAACATATCAAATGGACTAAGACTCTCTATCTATGTATCTATGTATCTATCCATCTGTCTATCATCTATCATCAAATGCAAATGTGACACATATTAACAGTTGATAGATATAAGTGAAGGGTACATGTGTACACCTCTTTTACTTTTTTTGTATGGTTGAAATTTTTGAAAAAAAGAAAATATGTTTATGTTTGTTTGTTTTTCATCTACTATTTGTGGGTGTGGGAGAAGTGTGGCCACACAACCAGAAGTCTTGGAGAAAGTTTGTTTTTCTGACAGAGTCTAGGGAAAAGCTTATTTTCCCACGTGAATAAGAGTGTCCAGTCTTCAGAGAGCATGAGATTTCCATCTTAGAGAAACAGACTGGTCACCTGTGTTTCCTTTGGAAGGTTGCACAGCATTATTGGTTCTAGCAAAGCTTAGGGGGATTGCATTAACGGGCTGAATTACACTAACTCTGGGGTAATGAGCTGTCTGTGTCCCACGTATGCCTGAGAGAATCTGTAAGCCAAGAGTCCTCAGAACATGTTTAATTTATGGATCTCGGTTTGACAAACTATTTGCTGCTAGTCCACTAAATAATTTCAGCCCTTGCCATTTCACCATTTTCCCAGTCACTTCAGCAGCTTGATTTACAGAGTAAGAAAAAAAAATGTATTACACACAATTTGAGGACACTCAGTAGTAATTTGAGGAGGGAGTACAAAGGCGAAGATCAGAAATGTTGGCTCACATTGATTGAAAACAGTCAAATGTATATAAAAGAACATGAAAAAACAGAAAATAGTGCAATTTTTTAAATGGTAGTGAATGAGCTGATTTTGAAATTTCTATGAAAGAACAAAATGCTGGGAATAGCCAAGATAATTTTTAAAAAGAATAAGAGGATTTGACTCATTAGGTATCAAATGTGTGGTAATTAGGATACTGGAGAATAGTCTCCACTGGCAAATGACTAATGCACTTGAATAAAGAGTACTGAAATAGACCGAAATACATATAAAAATTAGATATATAAGGGAGGTTGAATTGTAGGTTAGAAAGAAAAATAGATGCGTTAGTCCATTCTTGCACTGCCATAAAGAAATACCTGAGACTGAGTAATTTAAATAAAAGAGACTTAATTGACTCATAGTTCTGCAGGCTATATAGGATGCATAGCAGCATCTGCTTCTGGGGAGTCCTCAGGGAGCGTCCAATCATGGCAGAAGGCAAAGGGGGAGCAGACACATCACATGGCAAGAGCAGGACCAAGAGAGACAGTAGGGAGATGCCATACACTTTCAAATGACCAGATCTCATGAGAACTCACTCACTATTGTGAGGACAGCACCAAGTAGATGGTGTTAAAATATTCATGAGAAATCTACCCCACAATCCAATCACCTCTCACCAGTCCCAACCTCCAACACTGGGGATTACATTTCATGAGATTTGGATAGGGACACATATCCAGACTGTGTCATTCTGACCTTGGTACTTGCAAAATCTTGTGTCCTTCTCACATTTCAAACTACAGTCATGCCTTCCAAATAATCCCTCAGTCTTAACTCATTCCAGTGTTAACTCAAAGGTTCAAAGTCCAAAGTCTGAAGTCTCATCTGAGACATGGCAAGTTCTTTTCACCTATGAGCCTGTAAAGTCAAATACTAGTTAATTACTTTCAAGACACAGTGGGGGTACAAGCATCAGGTAAATATTTCCATTTCAAAAGTGATAAATCAGCCAAAAGAAAGGGGTTACAGGCCCTATGCAAGTCCAAAACCCAGCAGGGCAGTCATGGAATCTTAAAGCTCCAAAATAATCTCCTTTGACTACAAGTCCCACATCCAGGGCACATTGATGCAAGTGGGTGGGCTCCCAAGGCCTTGGGCAGCTCCACCCCTGTGGCTTTGCGTGGTTCTGTCCCCAGGGCTGGCCTCAAGGGCTAGAGTTGAGTGCTTGTGGCTTTTTCATGCACAAGATGGAAGCTGGTAGTGGTTCTGCCATTCTGGGGTCTGGAGGAGGATGGTGGCCCTCTTCTCACAGCTCCTCTAGGCAGTGCTCCAGTGGGGGCTCTGTGTGGGGGTTCCAACCCCACATTCATTTTCCCTCTGTACTGCCCTAGTAGAGGTTCTCCATAAGCGCTTCACCCCTGTAGCGGGCATCTGCCTGGACACTCAGGCTTTTCTGTACATCCTCTGAAATCTAGGTGGAGGCTCCCAAGCCTCAACCCTTGCATTCTGTGTACCCGCAGGCTTAGTACCACATAGAAGCCACTGAAGCTTATAGCTTATATCCTCTGAAGCAGTGGCCTGGGCCCTTTTGAGCCACAGCTAGAGCTGAAGTTTCCAGGAAGCAGGGAGCAGTGTCCTGAGGCTGCACAGGGCAGCAGGGCCCTGGGCCTGGCCCACAAAACCATTCTGTCTTTCTAGGCCTCAGGGCCTATGATGGGAGGGGCTGCATTTAGATTGCTGAAATGACTTTGAGGCCTTTTACTCATTGTCTTGGCTATCAGCACTTGTATTCTTTTTAGTTATGCAAATTTCTCTAGCAAGTGATTGCTCAGCAGCCCACTTGAATTCCTCTCCTAAGCACAGGCTTTTTTTTCCCACCACAAGGCCAGGGTGCACATTTTCCAAGCTTTTATGCTCTGCTTCTCTTTTAAATATAAGTTCCAGTGTATTCCTTTGCTTCTGCATCTGAGTATAGGCTGTTAGAAGCAGTCACACCACTTCTTGAACACTGCTGCTTAGAAATTTCTTCTGCCAGATACCCCAGGTCATTGACGTCAAGCTCAAACTTGCACAGTTCTTAGGACATGGGCACAATACAGCCAAGTTCTTTGCTAAGGCATAATGCTTGTGTAATATTAGACTTCTGGTCCCAGTAAGTTGCTCATTTCCAGCTGAGATTTCAGTAGTCTAGATTTCACTATTATCATTTTGGTCACAACTATTTAACCAGTCTCTAAGAAGTTTCAAATTTTCCCTCATTTTTCTGTTTTATTCTCAGCACTTCATACTCTTTCAATCTCTGCCTGTTACCCAGTGAAGAAGTTGCTTCCACATTTTCAGGTATCTTTATAGCAATGCCCCAATCCTCAGTACCAATTATCTGTACTAGTCTGTTCTTACACTGCTGTAAAGAAATATCTGACACTGGGTAATTTATAAGAAAAGAGATTTAATTGGCTCATGATTCTGCAGGCTGTACAGGAAGCATAGGGGCATCTGCTTCTGGGGAAGCCTCAGGGAGCTTACAAACATGGCATAAGGCAAAAAGGAAGCAGGCACATCATGTGGCGAAAATAGGACAAGAGAGAGAGGAGGAAGGTGCCACACACTTTGAAATGATCAGATCTCAACTCCCTCACTATTGCAAGGACAGCACCAAGGGGATGATGCTAAACTATTCATAAGAAATCTGCCCCATGATCTAATCACCTCCTGCTAGATCGGACCTCCCACGTCGAGGATTACATTTCAATGAGATTTGGGTGGTGACACACATCCACATTATTTCAAGAGACTATATAAAAATTATGTGGAGACATTTTGTTATCTACAAGTGAAAATAAAACTTAAAGGGGTTTTCTACTTCACGCCATATAGAAAATAAAACTTTGCTAAAATGCTAAAAATGTTTATGCCAGACCTTGTATTCCCCGAAGAAGTCCACCAGAAATCCAAAGGTCAAAAGCCAAGCGGCAAAGGATCTTTAATGCAAGTTCGAACTTGGTCCCTCAATGTTTTACAACATACAAGAGGGCCACCGAATGATGCATGTGGCCGCTCTTTATAGCGCCGATGATACAGGATATGCCAAGGTTACAGAGGTACAAAGGAATTCTTTTGGTTGCAGCATTCAACTGGTAATTGGTTAATACAATTGAACAGTTTTCCCATTTGTTTCCGCGCTTTTAGTAAAACTTACAAACGGTTGGTGATCTTATCAGGGCCTCTCTAGGTGGTGTTTTTCTGAGATGTGTGTGTGGGGGGATGTGTTTGTGTTGGGCTTAGGAAGTTGGGACAAAATAGAGGATTGTGTTTGTACTGGGCCCAGGACTAAGATATGTGGCAGATACCAGTAATTAGAGCCCAGGACAGAGACCTTTCACAACCGTTTGTCCTTAAACAATGGTCCGGAGTCTATAGATGACCTAATTTAACCTAATCGGGTTGGGTCCGGGGTCGATCTTTACTAGGCCTGAGGGCGCCGCCCAGGCTGTCAAGGGCCGCCGCCCGGGCTGCCTTGCCTGTGGGACTTCATTTCTGCTTTTTAGTTTTTTCATTTGTCTCTTTCAAAAACATAAATATAAAAAACAAAATTAAAAACTCTTAAAATATAAGAGTAAATCTTTATGATCTTGAATAGGAAAAGAATTCTTAAACAACATCAAACCCTGTAAATAAAACATGGTAAAATTAATAAATTCAATTACAATAAAAATTTCTTTATTTTTGTTTTCTTGAGACAGGGTCTCGCTCTGTCACCCAGACTAGAATGCAATGGTGCAGTCATGGCTAATTGCAGTTTCTACCTTCTGGGCTCATGCCATCCTCCCACCTCAGTCTCCCAAGTAGCCGGTACTACAGATGTGGACCACCAGGCCTGGCTAAGTTTTTAAAAATTATTTACTCTTTTTAGGGATGGGGTACCACTATGTTGCCCAGACTGGTCTCAAATTCCTGACTACAGTGGTCTTCCCGCCTTGGCTTCCCAGAGTGCTTGAATTACAGACATGAGCCACTGGGCCCAGCCTGACAGTCAAAACTTCTTTGCCTCAAGTGAGACCATTAAAAACTGAAAAGATCCACCACACTCTAGGATAAGATAATTACAAGGTATAATCTGCAAATAATTAGTGCCCACAACATTTAAAGAATCTTGCATTTTAATATGAGAACGATGAAGAGGTAATTCTTGGTTAATAAGGTAAATGTATAAACAAAAGGCAAAATAACATTACAGTGAGATATTATTTCATGTACTTCATTTTATAAAATGTTAAAAGTTGGTTTCTTTACTAAGTATTGTCTAAGATGTGGCTCGCTTACGACTCTTAATGTGGAGGGTGTTAGCAACCTGGTGTATAGGAGATGGAGAGCCAGTCTTCAGGGCATTCATCAAGATATCCCCATCCCATATATCAAGGACCCAAGTTTCTCTGACCAGGACTTGAAATCACAGACCTGCATTAGCACTCAACCATATTTAGAAGTTTGTAACTCTAAATATTAAATTTCCAGTTTTTTGTCTTTAGCTGTTTCTACTCTTCCAAGATCGGGAATAAGGGCTCTTTGTAAGTTACATTAATAGACCCTCTAGCCTTCATACTTTCAATTAGTTGTTAACGGCACAAAGCTTTCATTCTCTGTCTGTAGGGCATCTATATAGTTAGTGATAATTAGCCAATTCCACAGTACTTACACACATTGATTCCGTTACTTCTCAAATGCCAGTGTACCAGCCAGGGTGGTCCCCTACACTACAATACTTTCCAACTCACCACTGATGAAAGTTTAAGTAATTGGTTCAATATCTTGTGCCATGTGCCCCACATACCATACAGTTATTATTGCCAGTCAAACACAGAGCAATCCAGTCTCAAAAGCCCATTGCACTGCCTGCTTCCTCATAATATGCCTGCTACCAACTGTACTAGTGGGGTGCTTTGGGCATCAAATTGAGTTAGGATTATGAGTGTATTGGAGAGTAGTATTTCTAAATGATAAAAGGGAAAGGATCAGGACTGAGCAGAGAAAGACTTCATACCGTGATGCTTATCTGACAGTCTGGGACAACCCAAAGGAAATTCCCATGAGTGGAATTGGCTTTGGCAAAAATGGTCTAGCCTTGGTAACCTTACTCTGTTCAGTCGTTCCTTGTAGACTGAACAGGAAGAGTGTGACCTCAGATCAAAAGATGGTGTAGGTCCTGGAGGTGCCACCAGCTACAGGCTATCAGTTAACTGCAGTCCTTGCAGTTGAATGACAAGTTATTTCTTAAAGGGAGAGTTCAGTGGTAAACCTCTCTTGCTGCCAAGTCCTGAAGGGAAATTAATGCTTTTATGTTCACCACAAGACAGATGTTAGGTTAACCATCTTAAACTGCAGATACTCAACTATTTCTGGCCCCCAAAACTCCAGTATTTATGGTTCATCAATCTAATACTAAAATATTCGTATTTAAATTATACATAATAGCTCCAAACTGAAACTAATCCAGATATCCATCAATGTTGAATGGCTTTGCAATGTATATTATATTCACACAATTTATACTACACTGCACTGATGATTTATGCAGATAGTATGATGTACAATACAGATGAATTCTGTATGGCAACATAATGTTGAAGAAAAAAGCCAAATACACAAGAGTACACATAGTATGGCTTCATTTATATAAAGCTTGAAAGTACATAAAATTAACCAAACATGGAGGCTACTGAAGAGCTGGAAATTTTCTATATCTTGTTCTACACACTGGCCTATACCTGCATATAAACAAGTAAAAATTTATTGCACTGAACGAAGACTTAAGATCTGTATATGTTTCTGTGTATATCTATCTATCTATACACACACACACACACATATATATATATGGAAATATAAAAAGGGTATTATTGAAGTGTGTTTGTAGTAAAAAATATAGAAACTATATGGTATATTAATATGATGCAATATTATAAGGCAGTGAAATATAGACACTAAAACCAATTTATAAACTTTAAATGATGACTTTAAAAACCATATTTTGAAGTAATGTCTGGCATATTTCCATTTATGAAAAATTTCAGAATGATTCCAAATCAGATATGCTGTTTATAAATAGTAAAATAAAATATACGGCATAGAAAATAGACATCAAAATCATGATAATTGTTTCTAGGAAAGGAGCAAAAAGATTGAAACTAGAAAAGGGAATATGGCATACTTTAACTATGTTAATAATATAATGCCTTTTATTGAAGAGACAGTCCTTTTCTCATTGTGTGTTCTTGGCATCTTTGTCAAAAAAAAATTGATCATAAATGCATGGGTTCATTTCTGGGCTCTTTACTCTGCTCCAAATGGCTAATATATATGAGAAAAAAATGCTCACTATCACTAATCATTAGGACAATACAAATTAAAACCACAATAAGATAGCACCCACATCTGCTAGTGACTATTCAAAAGGTAAAATGTAACAGTTGTTGGTGAGGATATGGAGAAAAGATAACTGTTGTACACTGTTGGTGGAAATGTAAATTAGCACAGCCATTATGGAAAACTGTATGGAGGTTCCTCGAAAAAATAAAAATAGAATTACCATATAATTCAATAATTCCACTTCTAAGTATATCGCTAAAGGAAATGAAGTCAGTATGTCAAGGAGATATCTGCACTCTCATGTTCATTGCAGCACTATTCACAATAGCCAAGTTATGAAAACAATCTAAATGTCTGTCAGTGAATGAATGGATAGAGAAAATGTGGTATATACACAATGGAATATTATTCACCCTTAAAAAAGAAGGAAATTCTATCATTTGTAACAATGTGGATTAACCTGGAGAATATTACGCTAAGCGAAATAAGCCAGACACAGAGAGGCAAATACCACATGTTTTCACATATACGTTAAATTTAAAACAATCAATCTCATAGAAGCGGAGTGTAGAAAGATGATTACCAGAGGCTGGGGGCTGGGAGGAGTGAGGATATGTTGATCAAAAGGTATAAAGTTTCAGTTAGACAGGAGAGTCAATTTTTTGAGATTTGTTGCACAGCAAAGTGACTATAGTTAACACTAATGTATTGCATACATATATCATAATATCACTTTGTACCCCATGAATATAGATGAATATAATTTTTTTTTTTTTTTTTTTTTTTTGAGACAGAGTCGTATTCTGTCACACAGGCAGGAGTGCGGTGGCACAATTTCGGCTCACTGCAACCTTCACCTCCAGGTTCAAATGATTCTCCTGCCTCAGCCTCCTGAGTAGCTGGGATTACAGGTATGTGCCATTACATTAGCACATTAGCCTAGCTAAGTTTTGTATTTTTAGTAGAGATGGAATTTTGCCATGTTGGCCAGGCTGGTCTCAAACTCCTGGCCTCAGGTGATCTGCCTGCCTCAGCCTCCCAAAGTGCTGGGATTAAAGGCATGAGCTGCTGTAATTTTAAATTTATAAAAAATACAGCAGAATTGCTGCAGCTTCACTTCCACTTTCTGAAACTCGTGAGTATTTTCTTATGGCCAGTCTTTATCTAGAATCTAATGGGGAAGAGAATGCTAGGATATGCATGTCCAGCTTAGCTAAGGTGACAGAGGAAAAAGCCACTACACACACATCATATTTGTCATGTTATCCTTTATACTTTTGGGGATTTAAGTTATTTCAAACAAGAAAAAGGTCTGTAGTAGTCGGCAACAATTTAATAGGAGAGAATGGAGTTTTACATTTTCTTTTATTTATATTAATTTTCTAATTAAAATACACATACATGTCTTTTGAAGACTGAAAGTTCATTAGGAATAGTATGATTTTAAAACAGTCTCACTATTGTATCTCTAGTATCTTATATAACTTTCAATACCTATTAGTTAAATAATAATAAAAGAAAAAATTATCTAGTATCTATTACTTGCCTAGTTCCTGCTTCCAAGAATCAGGTTCTGACCATTTTCAGACATTCTTCTAGTAGATACAAAAGGAATATTGATGTTAATTAGTTTGAAAGAATCCAATTAATACTGCAAATTCCAGAGCATTTTTGTCTGCCTTGGGCTAAGCCACATATAACCAGAGATCTACTGATCTCTGACTTTCTTATATATGTCTGATTCCTCTTTTAAAAATTATCATGTGGGCCTGCCTTATGGCACTATCAAATTGTTTGGTTTCTTTTTCTTCGCTTTCATGAGCAGCGTCATGCCAAGAAGTTTTTAAAATAATGTTAGTGGATTCTCTGAGCCTTGGCAGGCAATTGTAGACCAAGCAAAGACAAATAGAGGTACAGAAGATGGGTAGTTCGGTAAGTGCTATGCCTCCTCTCAAAAAATTTGGTCACTTTCAACATATGAGCATGTACTCCATACTTGGTGAATAGCTGGAGTCAAGTTCTGTGATCGAGTATTAAAGAACTGCCTGAGTAAAATGACTCCTCACAGCCATATTCCTTAACATATTTCACCTCTATTGATACAGAGTTTGCAATACATTTTGTTAGGTAGAGGAGGTCTGAATATATTGGGTTTTTCTACACAGAGATGAACTTGTATTGATTTTTATTAGCTTGTAAGTTTTTCATCATATTATTTAGTCTAGAGGCCAGGAGATCCTATTGATTTGATTCTTTAGTCCGCACAATGGTTCTGCAGTTGATTATTTTAAGATCTCAAATGGCTCTTTAGTGTCCTTGCTTCTACCAGGGTGAAGTGTTTTTTAAAAACTCCAAACATGAGAAACCCACTAAATTTGGTTTCTTTGTAGAAAGTTAAAAAACAAACAAACAAAAAAGATGTCTGAGGTTTTTGCCACAAATAAAACGGCATTGTGCAAGTGTTATAAGGAAGAAAAAAACACAATTAATCAATATTTATTCTACAAATTGAAATTGATATTAATTGAAGGGAATTTTAGAGAGATGCTGATTTATTTAGAGATGGGATCTTGCTCTGTTGCCCAGGCTGGAGTGCAATGGCATGATCATAACTCACTGAGCCTCAAACTCTTAAGCTAAAGCCATCCTCCTGTCTCAGCCTTCTGAGTAGCTGAGATTACAGGTCCACCAAGCCCAGCTAATTTTTTAATTTTAATTTTAATCAATTAATTTTTTAGAGACCTGATGTCACTGCATCCTTCATACTGTAGCACAATGGCACAATCACAACTCACTGCAACCTTGAACTCCTGGGCCTCCTGCTTTGGAGTTCCTCCTGACTACTCCTGAGAACTCCTGCCTTGGCCTCTTAAGTAGCTGCGAGTACAGGCGTGTGCAATTATGCCTAGCTTATGGGGTCTCACCGTGTTGCCTAGGCTTCTCTCAAACTCTTGGACTCAAGTGATCTGCCCACCTCAGTGTCCAGAGTAGCTTGGATTACAGGAGTGAGCCACCACACCAGGCTTAGAGAGAAATTGAGACTTTACCCCAATCATACATGCAGTGTATGATGTGTTGGGTTGTGATAGATTATTCCCCACCACCCCCACCCCTTGCATAATTTATTTGTAATTACTTTAAGAACTTTGTTCATGGTCAAGGCATGGTCAAAATAGAAGACAAATATGTTAAAGTCCTTGTCTTTGATGTTTAAAAAACACATTTGCAATGTAAGTCAGGAAAATATTTCAAAGAAGCTACAGTTAGGCAGTTTTTTGTTTGTTTGTTTTGACCTATTCCTTTCTCTCTATGAGATAAAAGACCCTTGGTCCTGGGGAGAGAGAAGAGTCTAGAAAGAAGTGTTAGATGGTGTGGGAGCTCTGTGCCCTGCCCCTCACTCCAGCCTGAGCCAGATCTTGATAGTAGATATGTGAGAATTTTGGAATCTCTGAGTTGTGTAAGGCCTAGGAAAAAGTGAACCTCACAGAACCTCATCATGTTGCCACAGAGAACAGAAATAGTGATGCAGTATGTCTCGGCAAGAGGAGGTTGAAGACTTCCCAGACTGTGATGGGAGGCATCAAAAAGTACCTGTATGTCCTTAAGCTTATATGGATATTAGCTGAGAGAAAGAAGCCCCTGAGCAGGCAAGGGTCTGGTGGCCAGGCTATGACAACTAGGGCAGCTTAATTGATCCATCCCACCAGGGACAGGATGATGACATAGCTACATCCTAATAGATTACTAGCATAGTGTAGAACATGCTTAAGTGTTGATGGAAAACAAAAAAACAAACAAAAAAACCATCATTTGAATCAAGAGACAAGCAAGAACCAAAAGAAAGATGACTCCTTCCTGCTGGGGAAATATAATTAAAAGCGAAATATTCTGACCCAGAAAACCTCTGCACAAAGGTAGTTTAGAAAGAAAACAGTTTTTGTTTTTGAATAGGCATTAAACCAGAATGTGATCCACATTGCAGGCAATCTGCTAAGATATTGCAAAGATGAAAAGAAATCTCACTCTTTTATGTAGCCAAGCAGATATAACCCATTACATACATATTTTCAAGATAAACAATAACTAGTCTTCAAGTAAGAGGACTTGACAGCACCATTTGCCACACATAGTTCATCCTAATTTTATCTGGTAATTGGAGTGAACATCTGTGTTAGATAACTGGCTTTATACAAAGGACAATGCTCTTTCCATAACTTTATGACAGAAAATTTTGCAGCTTGGAGCCAGGTGCCTGGAAAAATTAGATGCCTACCCTCTCATAAAAACTGGAAGATGGGGCGCTGTATCTATCACTTGATATTTACATTTTTAGAGGTTGGCTCCTAGGTCCTTGAGAAAGACATTTCTGGGTTGCAAAACTGGCAAAAGAGATTTATAAAAAGATTTACATAAATTTACAATTACAAGTTTATAAAGGAAATTATGCTCAAAGAAAAGGAAGGGGGATGTCTCTTACTTTTTTTTTTTTTTTTTTTTTTTNCAAAAACATTATGTGCATCATTAAGCAGAAGAAGCCACATACAAAGCAGTAGGTATGATTTCTATTAAATGAAGTTCTAGAACAGGTAAAACAAAGTTACAGTGATTGAAATAAGAATGCTTGTCTTTGGGAATAAAAGGATTTATTGGAAGGGAGAATGAGATACTTACTGAGGTGATGGGAATGTTCTTGTTTTTGTTTTTTTGGAGTTTTTTTTTGAGATGGAGTCTCGAACTGCCGCCGGGGCTGGAGTGCAGTGGTGCAATCTTGGCTCACTGCAACTTCCGCCTTCCAGGTTCAAGTGATTCTCATGCCTCAGCCTCCCAAGTAGCTGGGATTACAGTTGCCCACCACCATGCCCAGCTAATTTTTGTATTTTTAGTAGAGACAGGGTTTCACTATGTTGGCCAGGATGGTTTTGAACTCCTGACCTTGTGATCCACCTGCCTCAGCCTCCCAAAGTGCTGGGATTGCAGGTGTGAGCCACCATGCCCTGCCGTCTCTTCCCTTTTAAGAGGAAAAATTAAGCCTCTTATTTAAAATTTTTGTTTGTTCATATATACCACTGATGACTCTGCAGCATTTAACCTCCTGACATTTAAGTCTCCTCAGCATCAACTTTAAGATGAAGAAGAGAGAGGGAGAAAAATCATGAATTTCATTCTTGAGGTATTGCTGAATTTGACTAAGGTTACTTGGAAACTAGGCAAATGAGGCCTGGAGATAGACATTAGATTCAACCTCTAGTTGTGCCTGGTGACTTGACTTTGTCTCAATCTTATGCAGAGTTACATAGGTATGCTTCATTCCTTAAACCTAGGATCAGGTGGGCAGGGCTGGGGTGGCCAGCAGGAGAAGGTTTATCTGCTCCTGGGCAATACCTGCACTTCCTCTGTATACTACAATATGCAAAAGGTTGGAAAATACCAGCTTATTTCCTTTGTCTCTAGGATGTGCAATGGCACTTGGCAAGTTTAGAAATTACGGTATTCAGAGGTTACTACAGTGTTGGAATAGTAGGCTGTGATCTGAGAGACCAAAAGAGATGCCTACTTATCAACGAAGACAAGTCCAAATGTTAAAGAAACAAAGTTATGGGTCAAAGTTTCAGGGCCTGGCTGGTATAGCAAATTCCTAAATTCCTATGGCTAAACTCCCCAGCAACAGGAGCTATCAGGTCCAACTCTGATTGGACAGATGAATGGCCTTCTCTTCTTTTCTGATAAGCTACTGCACCCCCAGGCCAGTTTCAGCCAGCTTATATGCACACAAATTGTCTTTATGTCCTTGTAGTTCACCTTTTGACATAAAGAGCCAAATTCCCCCTCATCTTAATGCTAAAACCCTGCCCTAAAGTGAACATAGAATATATGTTACATACTTATATACCCAATTTTCATGCATACTTGTATACCTAATTTATAGCCTCCTTTTGTAAATCTGTATAGCTTTTCCCTTAACCTACTGGGTATGTATGATGCGAGCCCTGTGCGGCATAAAACCCAACCTGTCCTTCCGTTCTTTGGAGAACACCTTCAATTTATGCTGGAGACTTTCTCTTTCTGGCTTGTAAAATGATATCACCAACAAAGCTCTCCTTTCTACTATTTAGCTATCCTGTCCTCTTTAGGATGACAAGGTGCTCAGTTACTATTGCAGTATGAATGAATACAAGGATGAACAACCATTGTACATGTATGGAAGATTTGATGGGGAGAGTACATCTTTGTGGGGAACAAGTAGTTATGTACACAGTGTGTCGCAGGCTGGAATTGCCCAAAAGTTTGAAGGCATTAGTTTATGTTCTACTCAGGGTGATCATTCAGAGAATCAGTTTGCAGAGAGACAAACTAATCAATATTTTTCAAATGTCACAAGGTCCCTTGTTTATCCCTCACAATAGAAATGTAAAGTGGTGGCTGGAGATTTGAGAGTCTTATGACCACTTTGTATATCTAGATCTGATATTTTATTTATTGTTAGCATCTTGATCCCAAAGCTCTTCTTTTTTATTCATCATGGTCAATTGGCTGTGACAGAGTATAGACATTTTATAAAGCTACCGTCAGTGCAACGTACCTAGTCTGAAGTGATCAAGGCTAGATTTTGATTTTAGAATATATGAGTAAAAACGTCTTTCAAAGTTAGAGATGATGAAAGCTGTTATTATTGGCATTTTAAGTGTTTCCTAGTGCCCATTTATTCCCACATTCAACAATTTTACTGAATACTTCTTATATGGCAAAGACTATTACAGACACTAGGAATAAGAAGATGAGCCAGACATGTTCCTTGCGTTCAATGAGCTCATAGCTTTGTAGGTGAAAAAGACCTGTAAATAGATACGTTATCATGCAACAAGCAGATAATTATAGGAATATCAAGTAGGAAGGCAGTAGTTAACTTTGCTAAATGTTTGAGAAAAATGAAGAAGATCTGGAGTGCTTCCCATTCCCTGAATGCTGAGGCTATTTCATTCTGCTTTGCCTGGTGAGTCATAGGTCCCAGTAGAAAAGAAGCCAGAAGAGCTTTGAAATTTGAAGAATTCAGGCTGTTCCTTTCTGACTTCCCTCATTAGCCATAAGTTTTAACAATTCATTCAATTAGTACTTTTGAGCAAAGGCATGTCAGTTATTTGCATAAACAGACAATCCCTCTAGCAATATATAAAATGCCACTCTCACATTTTTATTATCTCTGTGTTGTCTTGAGCAGTATTGTAATTAAATCTAATTAAATAGATTTATGGTTTGGAACACTAATGGTCATGAATAAATACATGTCCCCTGAAGCTATTTGCTCAATTTGTGTTTTATGTCTTTTAACTTGCTTCAAATATACATATTCAACTTACGCCTCAATTTATTTATTTATTTGTTTGTTTGTTTAAGGGCAGGAAGTCGAACTTGGAACTTTATGCTCCTTGGGTAGAATTTGATTATCTTAGAATTTCTTCTTGGTGACCTTATCCTGCTACTTGTTTTGAATGGGGTACTTGTTAGGTAGCTTATTACAAAAGAAAATAGCAATATATTTTCCAGGCGAAAAGAAACATTTTGCAAAATAAGAAAAAACAAATAGTTAATTTAGAGTTAGATTATACTTAAAAAGGCAGTGAAACAGACAAAAGAAATACAAATGGCCAATAAACAATTCAAAAAACCTTATTTAACTTCACTAGTAATCAAAGAAGTGCAGATTCAAACTGTTACTGGCAGCGAATGTACAGTGGCCTGCAACAACCTCAATTCTTGCCTTCTCAGAAGAAACAATTTGACTCAGGGGCATAAGGCAAAAGGAGAGACCCAGGCAAGTTTTAGAGCAGGAGTGAAAGTTTACTAAAAAGCTTTACAACAGGAATGAAGGGAAGTACTCGTGGAAGAGGGCCAAGCAGACGTCTTGCTTCTGCTGTCTTGCGTCCGTCCCTTCTCCCTGATTCTTCTCTTGGGCATGGGCTGTCCCCAGGCACAGGGGCCTGCTGGTATTTGGTGCGGGGGTCGGGGGGAGGGGGGTAAGGAGCATGTGCAGGGTGTTTACTGGAGTTGCACCTATGCTTATGTAATGCCCAGACCCGCGATGACCCGAAAGCAACCACCAGAGTCCAGAGACAAAACCAAGCTGCAGGGATCGCTTTATTTCGAGTTCGAACTCGGTTCCCTCCAGCTAGGTATCAGATCCTAGGGAAAGACCCCGAGCTCGGTGTTCAGCCGTCTTTTATAGTCAGACACAAACAAGTTACAGCAAGTTACAGAGTCACTGGGGATTTTTACAGTTGTAGGTTTACAATTGGCTGACATTTAAAGTTAAACATTAGTCAGTTGTTCATTGGTTCCCGCCCTTTGACCAAACCACAAACGGCCGCTTGCCCTGCTAGGGACTTTCCAGATAACCTTGTTGTTTTAGCATTAAGGGGAGTTTCCTGACTTTTCTGACCTCTGATATTCAGTATTTTTCCACTCCTCATANAA
>NW_016806805.1:2211470-2216300 GCF_001698545.2 Rhinopithecus bieti
ATATAATTATTATTAATAACAATAAACAATTATCTGGAAAACAATTGGTGATTAAATATTATTATAAATTATTAATTATTGTTAATAATACTAATTGTTTATTATTACCTGGAAAACAATTATTGGTAATAATTATAAAGAGACACAGGCATTCATATTCTTTAACTTAATAACTCCCTTTTAGGCACCTTGTTTAAATTGTATGTCAAAATTAAGGAAAAAATCTAATATATAAAAGTGGCCATCATAGTATTTATGTATTTAATAAAGACTTTACTTTTTAGAGCAGTTTTAGCTTGACAGCACAATAGAGAGGAAAGTACAGTGTTCCTATATACCCCTGTCCCCACACATGCATCGCCTCCCCCATTATCAACATCCTCACCAGAAAGGTATATTTGTTACAATTGATGAGCCTACGTTGATGCATCATAATCACCTAAGGTCCATAGTTTACATTAGGGTTTATTACTGTATTACTAGTGTGCTACTATTGTACATCCTATGGGTTTGGAACCATGTATATGAACATGATAGTATTACATAGAGTATTTTACTGCCCTAAAAATCCTCTGTGCTCTACCTATTCAATCCTCCAATGCCCTACTCTCCTACTGCAACCCCTGGCAACACTGATATTTTTATTGTCTTGATAGTTTAGGCTTTTCCAGAATGTTATATAGTTGGACTCAGAGAGCATGTAGCCTTTTCCGATTGGCTTCTTTCATTTAATGACATGCATTTAAATTTTCTTCATACCTTTTCATGACTTGATAACTCTCCTTTTCTGCACTGAATAAAATTCCACTGACAATATGTAACACAGTTTACTTATCTACTGAAGGACATTATAGTTGCTTCCAGGTTTTGAAAATTATGAATCAAGCTGCTGTAGACATTCATGTGTAGGTTTTTGTGTGGATATACGTTTTCAACTCCTTTGGATAGTTATCAAGAAGTGAGATTGTTGGACATTATGGGAAGAGTATGCCAAACTGTCCTCCAAAGTGGCTGTAGTGTATATATTTCCCCCAGCAATGAATGGTAGTTTCTGTTGCTCCACATCCTCTTCGGCATTTAGTATTGTCAGTGTTCTGAATTTTGGCCATTATAATAGGTGTGTAGTGGTATCTCATTACCGTTTTAATTTACACTTCCTGAAAGACATATGGTGTGGAGCTTCTTTTCAGATGCTTATTTGCCATCTTTATATTGTCTATGGAGAGAAATCTTTAAAGTCTTTGGCCCATTTTTTTTTTAATCTGGTTGTTTTTCACAGTGTTATTTTTAATACCATTTAACTGTCCAGCAGTAGGATAAACTTTTATATATTTATTTCCTAGAGGAAATATGTTATTTTATTTTTTTTATTTCAATAGGGTTTTGGGGAACAGGTGGTGTTTGGTTACATGGATAAGTTCTTTAGTGCTGATTTCTGAGATTTTGGTGTACCCACCACCCAAGCAGTGTACACTATACCGAAAGTGTAGTCTTTTATTCCTCACCCCTCTCCCGCCCTTTCCCCCAAGTCTCCAAAGTCCATTGTATAACTCTTAAGTCTTTCCCCTCATAGCTTAGCTCCCACTTGTGAATGAGAACATATGATATTTGGTTTTCCATTCCTGCATTACTTCACTTAGAATAATGGTCTCCAATTTGATCTAGGTTGCTGTGAATGCCATTATTTTGTTCCTTTTTATGGCTGAGCAGTATTCCATGGGATATGCATATATATAATTTTTTGTTGTTATTCACTCATTGATTGATGGACATTTGGGCTGGTTCCATATTTTTGCAATTGCAAATTGTGCTGTTAGAAACATGTGTGTTTAAGTATTTTTTTCATATGACTTCTTTTCCTCTGGATAGATACCTACTAGTGGGATTACTGGATTAAGTGGTAGATCTACTTTGAATTCTTTAAGGAATCTCCACACTGTTTTCCATAGTGGTTGCACTAGTTTACATTCCCACCACCAGTGTAAAAGTGTTTCCTTTTTACCACATCCATGCCATCATCTATTGTTTTTCGATTATGGCCATTCTTGCAGGAGTAAGGTGGTATTGCACTGTGGTTTTGTTCTTCATTTCCCTGATCACTAGCGATGTTGAGCATTTTATTATATGCTTGCTGGCAATTTGTATATCTTCTTTTGAGGATTGTCTATTCATGTCCTTAGCCCACTTTTTGATAGGATTTTTTTTTCTTGCTGATGTGTTTGAGTTTATTGTAGATTCTGGATATTACTTTTCTATTGGATGCATAGTTAGCAAAGATTTTCTCCCACTCTGTGGGTTGTCTGTTTACTCTGCTGATTATATATTTTGCTGAGCAGAAGCTTTTTAGTTTAATGAAGTCCCGTCTATTTATCTTTGTTTTTATTGTGTTTGCTTTTGGGTTCATGATTGCGAAGTCTTTGCCTATGCCAATGTCTAGAAGGGTTTTCTGACATTATCTTCTAGAGTTTTTAGGGTTTCAGGTGTTAGATTTAAGTCTTTTATTCATCTTGAGTTGATTTTTGTATAGGGTGAGAGATGAGGATCCAGTTTCATTGTTTTACTTGCACTTTTAAAAAGCACTTATTTGTTTCTTTCCCTGCAACCATGTCCTCAGTCCCAAGGAGCAGGGCCACAGAAGCCTGGATGTATTTGGAATTGTTATAGCAGAGGAGACCTTACAAAATTCCTGGGTGAAACCCCAGGCAGGCTAACGGCCTTATAGAAATTCCTCACTGAATTCTAGCATGGTGTGACCACATTTGCATATGACATGCGTGGCATATCCATGCTAAGAGGGCCTGAGACAGCTCCCAAGAACCCCCTGATGACTCAGGTAATGTGGTGAAGTATTCAAAATTTTTTCTTGATTGTAAGATGACATCAGAAATGCCAGAGAGAAAGAAAGAATGAGATAAAGAGTAAGAGAGTTAGAGAAAGAGAGAGAAGACCTGAAAGAATAATGGCACAAGGAAGGAAATCGAGAAAGCAAAATGACCACCAGAGACAGAAGAAAATGTGTTATCCTAGAACATCTTCTGGGGAAAAAAAAAAATACTGATTAACTAAAGCTGGTAAGAAACAGGATTCAGCAGCTAATACCAACAAGAATGAAAAGCCAGAATGATACAGCCTCCCATAATGACCTGATACTTCATAACCTCCCCCTAAAACATGGAGCAGCCATAGAGATTTAAAAAAAAAAAAAAGGAGGAAAGCTCTGGATGACTTCAAGAACATCTGAATTATCTACGACAATAGTTCTAAGATAAACTATAAAATAAGCAAGCAATCACTCAATTGACAAAGGTTATGTTTGCCCTCAGTGGAATCAGAACTCCAGGTATGATTAAGTTTGGTTATTTTAAAATAGAGAAAATTATGTTTTCTGTATTCCTAAGTTTTGTGGATTAAAATTCATATTGACACAATATGTATTATCAATACTCCTTCAGAAAAGGTTTCCTTCTGTTCGTTTAGATGTCTTTCCATTCAAACATTGTAGATGCTTTGGCTTTGAGTGCAGGTGGTTCACAAAAATCCAACTCCTATTGTCAAGGATTTTTTTCACTTGCCATAATAATAGCAATAATAAACATGAATAACAATAACAATTATACAGCAGCTGCTAAATGTCAGGAATGGCTGTAAGTACTTTAAATATACAAATTCATTTAAACTTCACAAACATGAAGTAGGTTCCTTTGTAATACCATTATACTAGATAAAGAAACCATGGCACAAAAAGTAAATCACATGCCCAGAAGTGGCAGAACCAGACCAGAACCCAGGCAAGCTCCATAATCTGTGCTCCAAGTCACTATGTCTCTTTCACCAGTCTTTGAAAACTTTGCTTCTCAGATCTTACACACTGTCTGGCACATGAGCATTTAAAAGATACTGATGAAATTAATAGATAAACTTTATGGTATCATAACATTCTAAAATTATTTATGTACCGTAACTAATTTAAAAGCTTGTCCTAAAAATCATATGGAAACAAAAAAGAGCCTTCCTATCCAAAGCAAGACTAAGCAAAATGAACAAATCTGGAGGCATCACATTATCTAACTTCAAGCTATGCTATAAGGCTGTAGTCACCAAAACAGCATGGTACTGGTATAAAAATAGACCAGTGGAACAGAATAGAGAACCCAGAAATGAAGCCAAGTACTTACAGCCAACTGATCTTCGACAAAGCAAACAGAAACATAAAGTGGGAAAATGCCGCCCTATTCAACAAATGGTGCTGGCATAATTGGCATGGATATGTCATGCATGTCATATGCAAATGTGGTCACACCATGCTAGAATTCAGTGAGGAATTTCTATAAGGCCTTTAGCCTGCCTGGGGTTTCACCCAGGAATTTTGTAAGGTCTCCTCTGCTATAACAATTCCAAATACATCCAGGCTTCTGTGGCCCTGCTCCTTGGGACTGAGGACATGTTTGCAGGGAAAGAAATAAATAAGTGCTTTTTAAAAGTACTAAAACTTTATCTCTTAGACTTTAATGATTCCCACTTCTGATAATGATCCCCATGTCTGAAAATAACCAGTGGCCTGCTTGCTGAAGTTCTGTCAATGAAATACACTAATTTTTCTGTCTTGTGGATGTAGTTTCTTTTCGCAGGAAGTTATTTGCTATCTACTGAGTTAAATGGTCAGTTTGATGACTTCCTTGGAGGTACTTTAGAAAATATTTTTTATGGCACCTTGGGGAAAGGAGCTGTTTCTTATAATTCAGTTCTGAAAGCAACCAGATCCCCTGGATTTTGACATTTTAAATATTCTGAAGAGCAGTATCAAAAAAAAAAAAAAAAAAAAAAAAAAAA
>NW_016806805.1:2216417-2231984 GCF_001698545.2 Rhinopithecus bieti
GTCTTGTGGATGTAGTTTCTTTTCGCAGGAAGTTATTTGCTATCTACTGAGTTAAATGGTCAGTTTGATGACTTCCTTGGAGGTACTTTAGAAAATATTTTTTATGGCACCTTGGGGAAAGGAGCTGTTTCTTATAATTCAGTTCTGAAAGCAACCAGATCCCCTGGATTTTGACATTTTAAATATTCTGAAGAGCAGTATCAAAAAAAAAAAAAAAAACCAAAAAACTCATGTTGTATATGAGGTTTATATTGACTATAGTTTTTCTATATGTATACTGTTACTATGGTAACCTATGGTAGCTAAACAGTGGAATAGGTAGAAACATGGGAAAGGTGTCATAATCAGTGCCAGTAAAACTGTCAGAAAAAAAAATTTGTTTCTTTACGTAGTTAACTAAGATTTATGACTTTTTAAATTTTCGTTTTCTGTTGAAAATTATCTTCATTTTGCTTATAGCTGTATTTCATTGGTATCTTGGTAGTGTTTGCAGCCCATATTGTTGAATTGAATATTTGTTTGGGTTCTAGTTTTATAGGCCCAGTCAAGGAAAATGTGCAAAAATGTGTTCAAAGCACACTCTTTGGAAGAAAGGAATATGATACCTGAGGGAAATATGTTTTATTAATTTCTGGTAAGATTCAAAGTTAGCAATGTTTTTTTATAGAGTTGGGGTAACACTATGTTGTCCAGGCTGGTCTCAAACTTCTGGGCTCAAGCCATCCTCCCACTTTGGCCTCCCAAAGCAGGGGGATCATAGACATGAGCCATTGTGCCCTGCTGCAAAGTTAGCATTTTTTTCCTAGGGAAACTTTGTGTTGTTTTGCTTTAATCTTGTTCAATTAAAAAAAAAAAAACTATATATTGAATTGGTTTCATATAATGAGGATGATTAAATAAAAGTGTTGTCCTTTTGATAAGTGATACTTAGATTAGTCACAATGGAATAACCATAAAAACAACCTATATAGAACATATGCCACTGTTGGTTTCTAGAATTTATAAATATACTTGAAGTTTAAATTATGGCTATTTATTGAAGGTGCTTCATGATTTTGTCACTTTTGAATTATTTTTAATATCACAATGTTGCCCATAAGCTTGAAATCATAGGCAAATATACACACATAATGCCATCAATGCCATCTTCAAGCTATAAAAATAGAATTAATATGATCTTTCTCTTTAGATTTTATGGACATCCTGGCTAATTGCTGAGGAGCTTACTAAGGTTCTGCTTTCTCTGTTCAGTATCTTAAATAGACTTATGATGATAGAAAAATCCTCACTGCTACTAACATGTTTTTATGTAGTTATGCGCATCCTTTTTCTTTGATCCAAAACCGTAGACCACTGTTGACATATATATAGGCATGTCTCCACTTATAGCAGACATTGTAAATGGATGGACCACACAATGTGTTAAAATGCGAAGATGTATTAAAGAAACCCACATTTCTGACTTGTCCAAAAGACTTCTATCCCATCTAGTAACCTAGGCTCACAGTCCTTCACTGGAGCATTGATCTAGAGCCATGAAAGAACTGCTACTTTTAGGATAATTTCTACAGTCTTTGCATTTCCTGTCACTTGCCTCAACCTTACTCTCACAGAGGACCTCTGAAGGCCTGTAGGTTGGAATCTTTGAATTTAATGAAAGCATCAACACATATTTCACACTATCGGTTTTTTCATAGCTCAAAAATTCTCAATATGGAAATACCTTCTGACAACAGGACCAATAGGATAGGAACTGAATAAACTTGGCCTCTCAAAAGTCCATTCAGGATGGACTAAGCATGCAGTGAAAAGCCAAGTATGCTGTGAAGTGTTCAGATGGTTCCAAATAGTCACATAATAAAAATGAACTCATACTAAGCAACCATAAATGCTATATAAACTCAATTTTTCACAACAGGCAGGAGGTAGTTATTATGTCCATTTTATAAATAAGGCTCAGAGAAGTTAAGGCCAAAGTTATGAATCAAGTAAGTGGCAGAGCTTGTTCTCAAGCCCAGTTTAGTTTGGTTGCAAAGATTGAGTGCCTGTGTTATATTTATGTAGGCAAATACTGACATTATTGAAATACCTATTTCTGTTCTTAACTAGGAGGTCAATTATTCTGTATAAAACAGTTTGATTGCAAGTTGTGTGTGTGTGTGTGTGTGTGTCTAAATCAGTATACACATTTTTCTGAAAAGAGCTATAGCTTTCATTGGATTCTCAAAAGGGAGCAGTGACCCAGAAAAAGCCTAAGAAATATGAATGATTGCATAATGTAGACACTTCTTAGAATTAGAAAAATTTACTAAATTGGCACTAGGAACAAAATATCTGCTTCTGATGTAATCTACTTGCCCAGCATAGATGAATCCTTCAGAGTCCCTTTTTCCCCACCAGTGAATATAAGATTTGATCATTCTCAGTCTTCAACTACCGCATTTTTTAAAAAATGAGAAAAAACCCGACAACTTTCTTTTTGATTAATGACATTAAGAACATTTCCAGTGTGTAAGGAAAGGTCCATTTATAAGTGATAAAACATCAGGGTAAGAATTCTATAAATTCACTTTCATTAAAATGCCATTATTCCTCTTCCTTTTCCTTTTTTCTTCTTCTTTTTTTTTCTTCTTGAGCAACTCAGTCCAAAAGCAATTAGGGGAGGCACAGCAGGGTGCGTCTCCACACCTGGGAGGGTTATAGGGACCCTGAACAGGATAAGGTGAGTGTCCATGTTGGTAGGTGGTGGCCCAGTGTAGGATGCTGAAAAATGTGCAGAGGGAAGAGAGAGGTCTGTGTAGTGAGCAGGGAGTCCTGGTGAAGGGCTGCTGCCTGGCCTAGGATGTACAGTCCAGGCTGGGGGAAGAGGACTTCCTTGCAGATGGTTGCCTAGCCCAAGGTATCAGTACCTTAGTTGGGTGAAAAAGGAAACCCTATATGGGGGTCAAAGTCTAAGTAGAACAATGAGATCACCCGCAGGAAGGAAGGTTGCCATGCATTATTGAAACAAGAGAAAGGTGCAAAGAATGTCCCTAGAGTACGGAAGCCTGGAGTGGGGTATCAGAGCCTCAGTAGGTTGAGGAGGGCATTTGTGTAAATGGGCACCCCAGTGTGAGGTGTTGGAGCCCTGAGCCAAGTAATACCTTGAGTCCCCACTGATGAGGGCATTCACACAAGGAAAAGTTCGTGGCAGCAATGGGAGCTGAGTTACATAAAGGGTGGGTGAAACCAGTAAATACATAAGGATAACAAGAGCAAATTTCTCAATGTTGGAAAACGGAGTTACAAATATGGAAAGGGTGAAAATTACAATACATTCTGGTGTTGAATTAGAATTACAGCGTCAATGTGAACTTGTGATTTCAATGTACATATGTAGAAATTGAAAGATGTTTAGATGTAAGTATTTTTATGTGTGTATATTTGTGTGTGTGTGTGTGTGTGTGTGTGTGTGTATTCTACCTATATTCTCCATTTCTGTCCAATGAGAGAGTCTAGTAGCAATACCACAAGAGCAGTGAACAAGCCTAACTCCTCAGATCTTGTCCTCTAAAGACTATTCTCTGCCAGAAAGAATCAAGACTCTTTGAAGAACAGCTAATTCCAGACTAGGGCCAGAAAAGTATAAGCCTAGCTTGGAATAGCCTATTGTCAAGAAAAATAAAGAAATGCTCAAAATGTGCTGGGAAATCATAGTCATGTTTAAAGAATTCCCTTTGGTTAATCCAGAACAATTTGAGAATTAATTAAATAAAGATAATAATGAATCATATATCTTAAATAAAATTGGGATCCATGAGTTCATATGGTCACAAATAAATAAAGTAAACTAATTCATTTTGATGAGGCACATAATGTTAACACAATCTCAAAATCCTTCCCCACCAAACACTTGCTAATTACAAAGGAGTAACTTTATAGTGGGGAAACCTGAGATGCTGCTTTCATCCAGTTCACATCCTCAGTAATGTGACAAATCAAAACCACATAGGGCCTGATATGATGCATAGGGGAGAACACATGAGAGATGCAGTGTTGGCCACAGTCCCAGTCTATAGCTCACAGTCAGGTGGAAGAGACTCATGATCATAATATGGTAACTTGGTAATGTCTGTAAGTATAAATAACTGCTAACCTGGGGTGAGTCAGATAAATCTCAAAAAATAAGGGACTTCTGTGACACTCCTGCCAAAGATGAATAACCTGAGTCTAGCCATGAAGAAAAAGGTTGACGAACCCTAATTGAGGATATTTTATCAAATAACTGGCCTTTAGTTCCACAATTTCAAGATCATGAGTGTCAATGAATATCAAGGAAATACAAGAGGAAGAAATTCCTCTTTTCTTATGTCCCAGTAGCAGCTCAGGAAGCAATGACCAAAAAACAAAAAACAACAAAAAAAAATTCATCTTATCTAAGAAAAAGTTACATGGGAACATAATAACTTAAACTCTTTGGCACAGCATTTCATTGCTGAAATTTTCAAAGCATGTATCTCCTTTAAAAGTATGTAACTTTTCATAGGACATTTCCAAGGGACATAGTTAACCCTCAGAAGAAAAATATAACTAATAAATAAAAGACAAACAAACTTATTCAGTTTTACTAGTAATCAGATAAATGAAATTTAGGACAATGAATATCATTGTTGTCTGTCATATTGACAAAATACAGACCAAACAATTAATATTTGTTGTTGGCAAAAATGAGGAGAAATTAACATTATTGTATCTTACTGAATGGTGTTTACACTGACAGGACTTTTCTGAAGAAGAATTAGGCATTATGGCTCAAAAACTTCTGACAAAAGCGTATGTACTTTAAGCAATTCTGATGGGAATTTATATTACGTAATTAAAATTATATGTAAAGATGTTGCCATACTAATATTCACTGGAGTGTGACTTCTATTTGCAAAATACCAAATTAATGACAATAATGTATTATTTACATAATAAACAAGTATTAAAAATGATGGTGTGGAAATACGCATATTTATAAAAAGATGTTCATGGCCCAATACTAAATGGAAAAAGTAGGTCATAATATGAACCCATTTTTTGTTAAAATACATATTTATACAAACAAGTAAATGTATATAAAAGAATCTGAAAAAACATCTCCAAAATATAATTGTGGTTATCTTGGCATTAAGACTATAGTGATTTTAAGTTTTCTCATTCTTTTGTTTACCTGTATTTTAAAATTATGCATAAAGAATGTAGTACTTAGGCAATTAAAGTTTTTTAAAGCTCTGTTAGCTCATATGTATCAGATACTGAATGTCGTGACTTGGTAGGTTTTAAAGAACTATTGTCATTTTCTTGGTATACATTTTCCCTTAGAGTCAACAGAACTCAATCTTATATTAGTCTTCCTTTCACATTCTCTTGCTCAACTTAGAAAGTGTGTAACTTTCTTAAAGAAAGGCATTCAGCTTGTCTCAAGGCATTTCCATAAGTTGATTTAATCACGTCAAACCTGTCAGAAACACTTAAGGAGCTACATTTGTTTATTGCAGCCACATGGTGTTCAAGAAAAGTGAAGTCAAAACAGAATGAAAGAAAGAAAATGCCCAAGATAGACAAACATGCCAATGTGCCAACATAAAACCGTTCCTGTGGTGACTTGGGAATGCAAGGAAATTAAACAAATTCCCAAGGGAGTGAAAAGTAAAGCAGAGATTCATGTTGGAGTGGCTCTATAGAAATTTTTTTTTTTGAGACGGAGTCTTGCTCTGTCGCCCAGGCTGGGGGAGTGGCAGTGGGCCGGATCTCAGCTCACGCAAGCTTTCCGCCTTTCCCGGTTCACGCCACTTTCCTGCCTCAGCCTCCTGAGGGCGAGACAGGCGCCGCCACCAGCCCGGCTAGTTTTTTGTATTTTTTAGTAGAGACGGGGTTTCACGTGTTAGCCAGGATGGTTCTCGATCTCCTGACTTCATGATCCGCCCGTCTCGGCCTCCAAAGTGCGGGATTACAGGCTTGACCACCGTTGACCTGGCCGAAAATTTTAAAATCCAGTTTCATAATTTGTCAACAATGAAGCTTCTATATTTTAGTTTTTTAAAAAACTATTCCTTTTACTTCAAAGTTAGTTACATGTCATTATTTTTTGAGATTTTTCGGGACTCCCCAGGTTTGCAGTTATTTATTTTATAGACATACCAAGTTATTATATTATGATCGTGGGGTCTCTCCACCTGACTGTGAGCTGTGGACTGAGACTCTGGCCAACCACTGCATTCTTCATTTCTTTTATAGCTGCAGTGCTTGACATGGTCCCTCTGGTTCAGAGCAAGGCATTTAGAAATGTTTTTGCACTTATTATAGTATATAAAAAAAAAAACCTGAAAATGTTTTTGAATGAACAATGCCTAACACATTTAAAAAAATGTTAAAATATTTTGGACTGAAGAATCAGCAAATCACTATTATCGAATTAAACCACCCATAACACACATGTGTGCGTGCTTTGTTAGGTGAAACCCCCTTTTTAATTAACAGAAATGGGGGTTGTTATGTTGCCCGCTGGTCTTGAACTTCCTGTCCTCAATGATCCCTCCCACCACAGTCCAGAGTGGCTGAGTTACAGGCCTGCCAACTGTGCCCAGCTGGAAAAATCTTTTATTGTGATATGGAATATTTGTGAGCAAATTTGTACTTCATTTCCGACTGGCATATTGATAGAAGTTTCCAACTGGGTATTCAAAGAAAGAAAAAAAAGAAGAGGAAGGAGGGAGGGAGGGAGGGAGGGAATAAAAGAAAGAAAGAGAAAGGAAAGAGAGAGAGGAAGGAAAGAAGGTAAGAAAGGAAAAAACACAGATTTTGTTTTTCCGATTGCAATCAGCAATTTCACACATTATGGCCCGGAAACCTTTTACCACTCTCCTTTGTGTTTCTTTCTGTTTCTGCCCTGGAAGATGGACATTTTGCACAGTTCACTAAAGCTCAAAACTCTAGAGTAAGAGCCCAGAGACCATATGTACATCTGAAAAATAGCCATCAGAAGGGAAATAATGTAAATTTCAAGGAAGGATATTATTCAAAAGGGGCAAAATTGTTTTCGTTATTCCTGCTTCAGACTTGACTTCCTGAGTCTTCTAATTCACACGGTTTTGATACCCGACCATTATGCTCAGCATCGCCCCTAGTTTGATGTTGCTAAGAAATTCTCAAATTTCTAGTAAGAATTAGGATGATTTAGTTTTTTGTTTCTGTTCAATTTGTACTTCATTCAGCTTTGACTCACTTTTGATGGAAGTTACATTTTACCATTTCATTGCCATTTTTTCCTAAATGTACCTGCCTGTTTCATTTAAAAGATCTAGACTTTAGAAGGCATGAAGTCCTTCTCTCCCAGAGTAGGCACCCACTAAATTAGAGGGCCTTGGCTGAATGAGTGAGTGACAGGGCTATCTTATTCAGTTAAGGTATTATTGTTTGTAATTGTGTGCAAAAACACTTCCCTTCTCCCAATCAAAAATGGAAAAAAAGGGCCCGGGCGCGGGTGGCTAAGCCTGTACCCAGCACTTTGGGAGGCCCTGAGACGGGCGTCACGAGGTCAGGAGATCGAGGACCTCCTGGCTAACATGGTGAAAACCCCCGTCTCTTACTAAAAAAATACAAAAAACTAGCGGGCGAGGGTGGCGGTCGCCTGTAGTCCAAGCTACTCGGGAGGCTGAGCAGGGAGAATGGCCATAAACCTGGGAGTAGGAGCTTGCGATGAGCTTGAGATCTGGCCACTGCACTCCAGGCCCGGGCGACAGAGCAGACTCCTCTCCCAAAAAAAAAAAAAAAAAAAGAGGAAAAAAGGCAGTGTTTCCTCAAGTCTTCTTGCATGGAATATTGATCTCATTGGGTATTAGTGTTTAAGTTAAAATAAATTATGAATATTGCAAATGAATCTAAACAAAATCAAACACATTTTTTAACCCCAAGACATATCACAGCATCTGATATGCTAATACACCAATCATGAATTACTTTTCTTTTCATTTTTCTAGTTTTTATTATTTTTTTTTACTTTTATTTCAGGTTCAGGGGTACATGTGAAGGTTTGTTACATAGGTAAACTAATGTCATGGGAATTCATTGTGCAGATTATTTCATCATCCCAGAGTTAAGCCCAGTTCCTAATAGTTATCTTTGCTCCTCTCCCTCTTTTCATCCTCCACCCTCGAATAGACCCCAGTATCTGTTTTTTCCTTCTTTGTGTTCTTACGTTCTCATTATTTAGCTCCAACTTATAAGTGAGAACATGCAGTATTTGGTTTTCTGTTCTGACATTAGTTTGCTGAGAATAATAGCCTCCAGCTCCATCCATGTTCCTGCAAAAGTTATGACATTCTTTTTTGTGGCTGCATAGTATTCCATGGTGTGTGTGTGTGTGCATGTGTGTATGTGTGTGTGTGTGTATACATTTCTTTATCCAATCTATCACGAATGGGAATTTAGGTTGATTCCATGTCTTTGCTATTGTGAATAGTGCTGCCATAAACATTTGCATGCATGTGTCTTTATGGTAGAATGCTTTACATTCCTGAGAACATACTCAGTAACGGGATTGCTGGGTCAAATGGTAGTCCTGCTTTTAGCTATCTGAGGAATCACCATACTGCTTTCCACAGTAGTTAAACTAATTTACACTCCCACCAGCAGTGTATAAGTGTTCCCTTTTCTCTGCAACCTCACCAGCATCTGTTCTTTTCTGACTTTTTAATAATTGTCATTCTGACTGGTGTGAGATGGTGTCTCATCATGGTTTGATTTGCATTTCTCTAACACCAATCATGAATTTCTTTTCTTTTTTTTTTTTTTGAGACGGAGTCTGGCTCTGTCGCCCAGGCTGGAGTGCGGTGGCCGGATCTCAGCTCACTGCAAGCTCCGCCTCCCAGGTTTACGCCATTCTCCTGCCTCCGCCTCCCAAGTAGCTGGGACTGCAGGCGCCCGTCTCGTCGCCCGGCTAGTTTTTTGTATTCTTTAGTAGAGACGGGGTTTCACCGTATTAGCCAGGATGGTCTCGATCTCCCGACCTTGTGATCCGCCCGTCTCGGCCTCCCAAAGTGCTGGGATTACAGGCTTGAGCCACCGCACCCGGCCACCAATCATGAATTTCTAAGAGGTTTTGTAGCATCCAATATTTCCAAAATGTATCTGATTGTGAAACATTTTTTGGAACATTTGACAGGATTATGTTCTGGGAACTCATTTTGGGGAGGTTGTTATAAATCATTCCTGCAACAATAATCCACATTTATTCAGCCTTTGGAATGTGCCAAACACTGTGGTGTTAAGGTTATAGAGATAAATAAAAGAATGTCTGCTCCTGAGGTGCTCTTGAGCACAGGTGTATTCAGAACAGAAAAACTGTTGAGTCAGATTGCAAGTGATATAATAGAAGTGTGAACTGAGTGCCCAGGGAACAAATTGTGGCTCACTCCAGGAAGAAGTTAGAGCTCATTGGAGAAAGTAAGTTAATTCATTAGCTGATTTTCTTATAACAGGTGGCATCTAGCATCCTGAGGACATCTGGGATGAAGACTTTTTCTTACGAGCAATGAATGGAAAAAGAAGAGAGGAGACATTTGATTGTTTCTTGCATTTTTCTGCTGCCATTACTGCCTTTCATCAGATAGTGCCACTGCAGTCTTCCTTTAAGAATGGAGAGTGGCTTAGTGGAGAAGTTCTGGACAGGAGTCAGGTGATGACAGGCAGTGAACATTTTGTGCTATTATTCTTCCAACATCCATTGCTACTTCTTCTGGAGTGGAGTGGAGCTTCAGTTTTTATGAGGAGAACCACACTTCCTCTTTGGTCCATTCATTCAGGTAGGCCCATGCTACCTGAATAGGCATAGGCATATGACCTAAGCCTAGTTCATCCACATAGTCCATCTCCCTGGACAGTGATTGGTTTAGTATTGTAATTAAAGCCAGTGAGGCTCAATATTTGTTCAAATGTGAAGAAACTCCTGTGAAACAGACACTCTCTTTCCACCAGACTTGAGGCTGATGGATATAGATCTCAAATTGCCACTTCAGGGCAACTGTGTGGACAGAACATGTCTGGGAATGAAGCCAACCTGGTGGAGAGTGGTACCGAAAAACAGAGCGGGAAGGACACCTGGAGGTCAGTTTTGGATATCTGGATCCAGCTTTGTTTGAAACTACTTTTAAAGTTTTCATTTATATGTCAACTAAATTTCCTTCTTTTAAGCCCATTTTACCTGAGTTTGTGTCTTTTTCAACAGGAAGGAAATAACAGAGTTATACTAACTAGCTGCTAATTAGCTGTGTGCCTCTTAGAAGTCACAGTTACTAAACAGATAGGGGTCTCAGTTTCCCATATATAATATAAAATGGTTGAACTAGATGGATGAATTTCATACTTTGGTTTAGGTATACCTTCTTCTCAAAGGGAATCTTATACTGTATGTCATGCTAATAGGTAAAATAGATAAAACAAAATGCCTTTACTGAATCAACATGGATTTACAGAAGCCTGCCCACACGTCAATAGTTCACAGCTTAAAATCACTGGATGGGCCGAGTGTGGTGGCTCACGCCTGTAATCCCAGCACTTTGGGAGACCAAGGGGGGGGGGGGGTAGATCATGAGGTCAGGAGTTCGAGACCAGCCTGGTCAGCATGGTGAAACCCCGTCTCTACCAAAAATACAAAAAAAATTAGCCTGGCATGGTGGCGGGCGCCTGTAGTCCCAGCTACTCAGTAGGCTGAGGCAGGAGAATCGCTGGAACCGGCGAGGCGGAGGTTTCAGTGAGCCGAGATCAAGCCACTGCACTCCAGCCTGGGCGACAGAGCAAGACTCTGCCTAAAACAAACAAACAAACAATAAATAAAATAAAATCACTGGATGGTGTATTAATGAGTTCTCTAGAGGGACAGAACTAATAGGATATATGTATGTATGAAAGGGAGTTTATTAAGGAGAATTCACTCCCCCTGCCCCGTTCACAAGATGAAGTCCCATGATAGGCCGTCTGCAAACTGAGGTACAAGAGGCCAGTAGTGGCTCAGTCTGAGTCCCAAACCCTCAAAAGTAGGGAAGTCAACAGTGCACCTTTTAGTCTGTGGCCGCAGGCCTGAGAGCCCCTGGCAAACCATTATTGTTAAGTCCAAGAGTCCAAAGGCCAAAGAACCTGGAGTCTGATGTTCAAGGGCAGGACGTATCCAGCATGGGAGAAAGATGAAAGCTGGAAGACTCAGCAGGACAGTGTATTCCACCTTCTTCCACCTGCTTGCAGCCAGTTGGATAGTGCCCACCCACACTGAGGACGGGTCTTCCTCTCCTAGTCCACTGGCTTAAATGTTAATCTCCTCTGGCAATGCCCTCATAGACACACCCAGAAACAATACTTTGCATCCTTTAAGCCAATCAAGTTGACAATATTAACCATCACAAATGGTATGTCCTTTAATATCTTTTCCAATGCTAATTATCTATAATTCTGATTTTATGAAGTCTTATTAATATCCAGGTCAATGTTTCAGAATTAAGTTTGTAAAGCTTAAGCAGATGATTTAGCTTATGAGAGGATAGTGAAATAGCCACTGGTACAAGGACATTCTGGAGTTGGGAATATGTTTTTAAGTAAAACTCCACTAATGTACCAGCAGCAGAACCAGAATATACACTGTTGGTTGTGGTTATTAACTGTGTTTCATTTATAAAACATGATTGGCTGAGCAGGGAAATACCCTTTATTTTGTGTGTGGTTGATTTGTTTTACCAAGAGTTCTGATTGAAATGGTTGGGGACCAGTTCTTTCACCTTGCATGAGAGCAAGACCTTCATTTCTAAAATGGATTAAACCAATATGCTGAGTGATCCATTTGTTCTTTTTCACATTGTATTTGGATTTCATTACTGGAGAAGTCAAAAGGCCATTTTCATTTTGGACTCTGGAAAGGTCATTTGTTACTCATGTTTTTATTTCCCTGTTCTTAGTTTTGATGATGAGGAAGAAAAAAGAGAATGGTAGTAGTATTTGATTAGTCTCACCATGAATTCATTATTTTCTGACTATTCCTGCTGGGCTTTAGACACTAATTGTATCTGTCAATATGGTAAAAATCATTTTGGATTAAGACCACAGTAGACTGTTTAAGACTGCCATTTCAGAGAAGGAAACTAAGACTTTGGAAACCTTTCTAAGCTTAAGACATCAGAAGTCCCATGAAAGACCATAGACACAGTTTAGTAAAGAAAATAATTTCTCACATAAAAAAGTAAAAAAAAGAAGAAACAATTTCCATGACTTATTAGTTTTATGAATTAACCTTGGCCATAGCTCTAAAAGTGATAATAATAAAAAGAATGATAATGATTTTAATAACTCAGAACTTTCATCACCTGGGCTATCATATTGATTGTTTTGATTTCAAATAATGGCAGCAGCATTTTGTTCCAAGAAAATAAATTAAGTTAATCTTTCTGCTACTTGTAAACAGTCTTTATTTGTTTAAATCCCACTCTTACAATACCACACCTAGTACCACTGTAGAAAAGTACTTTATAGAAGCTTCTGGTTATTAATATTCAGAGTATTTTTTGCTCAAAAACTTGACACTAAAGTACTCAAAAACTGTAAAAAAAAAGTTTAGAAAAAAAATAAGCACAGTAGCAGCTAGCTGAGTGAAGCCAATGGATTCTAAAAATGCTTGCTAGAAAACAAAATGTGTAAGAACAGTACAGCTAATCTTCTCCAGGTTTATTCTTGGAACCAGAACAAAACTACCTAAAAAAGAACAATACAGTAAACTCCTTTTTACATATTGCTTCATTTCAAAACCAGAAGGATTCAAAAGAATATTTATAGGAACTAACAATCTTCTCTTAACTTGTCTATTTTCACCTATCTTTTAACCAAAGATTAAAGAGAAATCTTAATCTTTGGTTTACATGAGAAAATGTAGTCACTGCTTCTGAAAAGATGCTTTTCTTCCTCCTACCCCTCTTAGTACAAAAGCAAAACTGCTATGGTGTTTTCTTGCCTTGAAAAATGCTCTTTTGTTTTTGCAACTTATAGTAATATTCTAAGGCCAATATTTAAAATAGATATAAGAATTTTATAACTTTCCATCTGTGATAAATGTATGTAATTTTGCATATTTAATATTATAAAATAAAACATCTTTAAGTGTCATGAAGAATATTTTGTTAGTAGCCAGTTTGCTCACCTTTGTACATCTTATACCTTAAAAAAATTTGCCACAGAATGTTACATGTTAACCTATCATGAAATACATGTTGCTTCAGGAAAACACTTCAAAAGTGCTTCTTTGGTGTTGCCTTATAGTGAAATACAAAATAGACTTATTGAGAGGATATACATATGATATATTTTATTATTTTATATATGATATAGTCCTAGTAAACAAATATTTAATATATGCATATTATGTACCAAACATTGATCTAGAGTCTGGAAATAAAGCAGTGAACTAAACAGACAAATGTTCTTTTCCCAACAGAACTTACATCCTGGCAGAGGGCACAGAAAACAATCAAACAAGTAAAACACATAGTATGTCAGAAGAAGGTGAGGGCTATGGAAAAGAAAAGCAAACAGAGTAGTCAAAATTATAAGAGCAAAGTGTGGGAATTGCCATATAAAATGGAATGGTCAAGGAAGGCCTTGTTGGTATGCAGGCTAAGAGAGAAAAATATTCCTATGTGCATGATTATTATCTTGTCTCCTCTATGACACCAAAATCTCCATAAAAACACTGGTCTATCTGTTTTTATGTACTGCAAAATTTTCAAGGTCTGTCACAGTAACAGAAATAGAAGTGCTTAGAATTTGTGTAATGGATGAAATAACCTCATATAGTAAAGTCTAGAATACCCACCCGTGGACAAAAAGGGCATTAAGAAGCACATAGAACAAAAATAATCTATAGGAAGAGTTAGTGTAATAAATAAATAGTTAACAAATATTACAGATCAAAGTCATTGCAAGAATTTTCAGCAAATTGAAGGGAAGCCAGCCCTCTTTAGTCAAGCATATTATTTAATATAACAAAAAATTAATGAGGTGCTTTCAGAATAGAATTTCCTAAACTGTGTTATATAGAACACTGTCGTAGTCCATTTTGTGTTGTCATAAGAAATAGCTGAGCCTGGGTAATTTATAAAGAAGAGAACTTTATTTTGCTCACAATTCTGGAGGCGGGCAAATCCAAGATCAGGCAGCCTATTTGGTGAGATCTCATGCTTCTTTAACTTGTGACGAAAAGCTTAAAGGGAAGCAGGCATATGCAGAGACCAAATATGTGAAGGAAAAATCCTCTTGTGGTCACTAACATGGTTCCTTGAGGGTGAAAACTCTTTTCCACCAGAAGGCATTAATCTATTCATGAGGGATCTGCTCCCACGACCTGAACACCTCCCACTAGGCCCCACCTCCCAACCCTGTCACATAGGAATCAAATTTCAGCATAAATTTTGGTGAGGATAAAACTCATTCAAACCAGAGAAAACACTTAGACACTGTGATATTCCATTAAAACATGTTTTCTTTAACTATAAGCTCAATATTAGCAGGTTCTGAGTCTATCATTGACATAATGGAGTCACTAAATCTAGGACAGTGTTCTCAACATGGCAAACTCTGGATAAATATTTTCAAACAAGGAAAGAAGAGTAAATTTCTTTACTGTAAAGCTACTCAGAAATTTTAATATACATGATAAATTTCCAAATGGAGAATAGTGTTGTATATTTCCAAATGGAGAATGCAGAATTTTATATTACATCTTTTCAGTTGCAAGTGAAAGAAAAGTCAGTCAACTATGCTTAGATAAAAGAGGAATCTTTTGACTCACAAGTAAAAAGTTCAGTAATAATTTTGGATTTAGGTTTGATTTAATGTAAGCATGTGTTTAATAACTCATATAATTTTATTCAGGCTCACTTTTCTCTCTCTCTCTCTCTCTCTCCCGATTTTTTGGTCAGACCTAGATCCCATGCTGCCCTTGGAGACTGGGAGCAGGGTAGTTCTTCGAACAAAAATGAGTACTCTTACCCAGAAAGGAAGAAATCAATGCTGGTTGCAAAACACAATGATGCATTAAAATCTGATCATATCACTATTGTGTTTTCTAAATTAAAATTTAATCATATTATACCATGTTTCATTTCACTTTTTGATAATTACCCATTTTTTAAATCAGAGTTTCTCACACTAAGCATCCACAGAAAAGTGCAATTCCACTGTTCATGAGGTAAAAAGAATATTCCTGAGAGATGAACCATCAGCACTCCCAGCAATACTGAAGGTGGTGGAGGATCTGAGTGGTGTTGCACAGCCTCCACTATTAGGCAGGTGTCTATATGTATATGTGTATGTGTATGTATATGTATGTTTGCATGTGTGTACCTGTGTGTGTATCTGGATATGCATGTGTGTTGGGGGGTGGGGGGAGCATTTTGTTCTACTCCATTTTCGTTCTGTTTTCAGGTGAGGACCACAGGCCAGGTGGGCAAGAATAAAGAATCAATAATGGCTATTGGCTACAGAAGTACCTTTCCCTCCCTCCCTCCCTCC
>NW_016806805.1:2234053-2264124 GCF_001698545.2 Rhinopithecus bieti
CTTCCTTTTCCCCTGCTGAGAGATCATGAGCATTAAATAAACTAATTACCTGTAAAGCCGTTAGAACAGTATGAACCACATAGTAAGTGTTTCATAAATGTTAATGATGATGATAATGATTACTCATCTAATGCATTTAATTCTTCTTGAATGTTTCATAGAGTGGCTTCTAAAGCTTTTTGTTTAAAAATGTCAGCTTCTAATATAGTTCCAGTGCTATTTAAATGCACGTGTCATTGATATCAAACTGCTAGGGAAGCTTTTTGAAAGTCCACACTGAGAAAAATGCAGCAGAAGGCAGTGAACACAACAAAGCATCATATACTTATGTGCCAGTCTTTCTTATATACTTTCTTCTCTGTACCTAGAATGGCACTTTCTCCACATTTTTTTTCTTGTGTTTCTTTGAAGACCAGTTCAAATACCAGCCTACTACAGAGGTAAACTGCTTTATATTTGGCCTCTGTAGCATCTTAACATGACTGGATTATATCTCTAACACTCTTGTGATCATTTGTATATTTTGCATATGTTGCTTCCTTCACAAGTGTGCATTTGTGCACTCACATATGTTTTTGATCATATGCATATGTGATCAAATACATCAAAAATATATATGCATATATGATCAAAAATATGATATAATGTATTCAATAATGCCGTGATTAAGTGGTATATTTAATTGAACCTGATATATATTCAGAGAATATGAATTAAGTAAAAGATAATTAGAAAGATTAAAATCTGTCATCAATAAAATCATATGAAGTTTTCAGAAGTCATAAAACCTGGTTGAGTTAGCTGTTCTTTTGCATTATCTGTATTACTCCTCCTCCCTGTTCATAAAATAAACTGGGGTGACTTTAATGATACAGGAGTGAATTACATTCTTCTATGTACACATACTTTAAAAGTTTACAGAAGATTCTCCTATAAGGAAATATTATATAGATATGGTTCCTGCTTTCTAGTGTCTTATCATTTTAAAGTGCCTTAATTGGAGTAGTCACAGACAATAAAATTTGTCCTAAAAGCAGGTGATAAAACAGACTATAAATATGTATATTTATATTTTATATGTGTATATATACATACATGATGATGATACTTAATTGGGATAAATGATGTGATTAAAAGATCAAAGTTTTAGAAAGTACTAATATTTTCTTTATAAAAACTTAATTTATCTTTGAAATTGTTTTGACACTATCTACTTTTCTCTGTTTCTACTGATGCTACAGATTCAAATGGTTATTTTTTTTTATTCTGCACACTGCCACAGCCTTTTCTACCTTGTTATCCCCACTGGATAATTCATCCTTCACTGTGCTGCAAATGACATTTTAAAATAGACATAAGGTCCAGCTATGATGGAGTAAATTGGACTTGCTTTCCACTGTAAACAACTAGAAAATTGCACAAAATATGTGAGAAAACATGTTTTCAGACACTGGGCACAAGGCAGCATAGGACTGCCATCCCTGATGGAGGGGAAACAAATAAGATTACCCCAGATTTCAACTGGAGGTACTTTCCAGAGAGTGGTGTAGTAAGAGGAATCAAAAAGCATGAAGTTTTTTATTTATATTTAATTGAAAAGATAACAAAGTTTGAGGAGATTAAGGAAGAAGTAAATTGTAGGGCAGAATAATAGAGAAGAAGCAGCTCTAAATAGGAATGTTGCAGAAACCCACATGGGATTTCCTATAGTCTGTTACTGTATATCAAACTGCATATGCAACAGGTGAAGCTTTGTGAAGCTGAGCTGGAAACAGCTTTGGAAATGAAAGTTTAAAAACAGAACCCACAAGGGCTGAGGGATTTTTGAGTTCAAGTAATTTAAAATGAAGAAGATTTGACCATCTGGCGCATTCAGTAGAGCTCAAATGAGGGTCATAGTTAAGCAGTAGGGTTGAACATGCTCCAGTGAAGATTAAAAACAAGGCTTTTAAAGGGCTAATCTTACCCTGAAGGTAGTTAACTGTCTACCATAAAATAGGCATCTAACACTTTTTTTTTTTTTTTTTCTTTTTTTTTTGAGACAGGTCTGCTCTGTCACCCGGGGCTGGGCAGTGTTAGTGGCCGGATCTCAGCTCACTGCAAGCTCCGCCTCCAGGGTTTACGGCCATTTTCCTGCCTCAGACCTCCGAAGTTAGGGCTGGGACTACAGGCCGCCCCGCCACCCTCGCCCGGCTAGTTTTTTTTTGTTTGTTGTGTTGATTTTTTTTTTAGTAGGACGGGGTTTCACGTGTTCGCCAGGGAGGGTCTCAACCTTCTTGGACTCTGATCTGGCCCGTCTCGGCCTCCCAACGTGCTGGGATTACAGGCTTGAGCCACCACGCCCAGCCAACACTTTTTTAAAAAAGAAAAAATAACACTCAATGTAAGATTCACAATATCCAACATCCAATAAAAATATTAAGCATTAGAAGGTTTGATTTATAATGAGAAAATAAATCAATAAAATAAACAAATCAATCAATAAAATAGTCCCAGAGATAACAGAGATAGTAGAACTGGAGTGTGAAAGATGTAAAGTAGCTGTTATACACATTCTAAATATGCTCAGGGATTTAAATAAAATATGAACATAATGAGAAAAGAAATGAAAGATGTAAAAAAATGAGACTTGTCAAGACAAAATATTTATTATTTAAAAGGAAAAATTCATTATTAAACTATAAGAAGATTAGGTACTGCAAAAAACACACACAAAAAAACAACAATAATAAAAGATCTGTTAACTGTAATCAATACAGTAGTAAAACAACTCAAACTGAAGTATAAGAAGAAGAGAGGCAGAAATAAACATGAACAGATCTTCAGTGACCTGTATAACAATATTAAGCAGTATAATATATGTATAAGTGGGGATACATTAAACTATTTGAAATAATAATGACTGAAAATTTCCTAATTTGATGAAAACAATAAACCCATATATTCAAGAAGTCACATGAACCTGATGTATAATAGTATAAACCCAAAGACAAACTTCTAGACACATCACAATTAAAATTTCTGAAAACAATGCCTTTTGTTGTCTTAAACACAATGGACAGATTTTGTAGAGAAGAAACAGAAAAATGATCACAGATTTCCCTCAGAAACTATGCTAGCCAGTTAACAATGGGATAAGAAAATGAAATATCTAAAATCTACATAATAAACCCAAAAGAAATCAAAACATGAGAAAAAGAGAGACAAAGTACAATGGGACATGTAGAAAGCAGTAACAAGATGGTAGATTTGAACTCAAACATATCAATAATTAATTAAAATGTTAATGGTTTAAACACTCTAATTAGAAGGCAGAAATAACCAGAATGGATGAAAAAGCAATATCCAGTTATATGCTGTTTACAAGAAACCCACTTTAATATAAAGATACAGGTAAGTAAAATAAATGGGTGGAAATGATATACCCTGCAAGTACTTAAAAAAAACTGTAAAGATTATATTATGATTAAACAAAGTTCCCTGCTATTCACTGGGAACTTTTATCATGAATCAATTCAATTTTTCACCAAGGCCTTTTTCTGTACTTAAATATGGCCAGTTGATCTCAACCAAAATGTCAAGGTAATTCAAAGAGAAAGGTTAGCGTTCTCAACAAATATTGTTAGAAGAACTAGATATTCATATGGAAAAGAATAAACATTTTACCTTACTTTATGCCATATACAAATTCAAAATGAATCATAGATAAAATATAAAAGCTAAAATTTTAAAGTATTTTTAGGAAAAGATAAAAGAAATTATGAAGGCTGAGGTGCCTTGTTCTAATCTGGTGAAAATAAAAGTCTAGGCTCCTCATTTGGCTTTTTCTGTTGTGGATGGAGGTGGGACCATTGTTTTTTGTTGTGCTGCCTCTGCTGCTTTGGCAGGCTTTTTGGAAGATGTTGTCAGTATTCACCCATTGGCTTTCTAAGTTGTTAGTGCCTCCAACACCCTGTCTAGCATTTATGAGGCAAAAAGAAAATCCAAGAATCTTATCACTGTATTGTTTCTCACATCCTGCAATCCCTAGTCAGTCTGATTTCTTCTTTCCATCTTTTACAGTCTTTTCATATTTGTTTTATTTATAATATTATGACTTTTTGGCTGTATTCAGTAAAAGAAATATAAAAAAATTATATCCACAACATCATCCTAGAAGTAGAATTCCCACAAATAATACTTCAGTATTTGTGTTCTTTTCTGTAGCTAAAGTTTATAATTTTACTGTTATTTATATATTTACATATCTAAATAAATTCAATGCCTGTCACTAGTTCTTATATCCTAGGTTTTCCGTTGTTTAGTTGTTTATATTTTTCAACAGGTAGTGTTTGTATTTTTTCACTAAGGTTAATGAGTGCACTATTTTGCAGGCTTATGTGTATTGCAAATGAATAATTTCATTATATTTGAAGTGTAATTTTACTCATTTATACAGCTTTCAAATGAAATTCCCTTTCCCTCAGAACTCTGTAGACTTGCTTCATTTGTAAATATTCCTCTGGAATCATTTAAAATTAGTTTGATTTTCTTTGTTCTGTCTAACTTGTGTTTCTATCTGGGTGCTAATAGCGATTCTTTTTTTTTTTTTTTTTTTTTTTTTTTGAAGACGGCAGTCTGGCTCTGTCGCCCAGGCTGGATGCAGTGGCGGATCTCAGCTCAGCTTGCAAGCTCCGTCCTCCTCGCGCGGTTCACGACCATTCTCCTGCCTCAGCATGCCTCTGCCGGGTAGCTGGTGTTGGGTACCACTACAGGCGCCAGCAGGTCGCAGATCCGAGCTAGTATTTTTGTATTTTGATAGAGACTGTTTTTGGTTAGTCAGGATGTCTTGGATCTCATGACCTCGTGATCCGCCGTCGTCGGCTCCAAGTGCTGGGATTGCTTGAGCCACGCGCCCGGCCGCATTCTTTTAAATATTATTTTTCAATATCACCTTGATCAGTCTTTGTGTTGATCATTTTGTTTCAAATTTTCTTTTTTAGGACTTAATGTGCTATTTCAGTCTAAAGTTCCAAGTCTTTTTAAAATTCAAGTAAGTTCCTTGTCTCTTCAAAGTCTCTATCCTTCATGTTCCTATCCTGTCACATTTTTTGTTTTTCTCCAGGAATACTGGTCATGCATATGTTTGATCTCCTTAGCTGGTATTTCATACCTGTCTTATTCTTTAAATTCTTTAACTTTTTTTGTTATTTACTTTCAGACCTCACGTTTTTTTTCCAATCCTGTCTTTCATCCCAACAATATTTTTCCAATATATATTGTTTATAATGTAATTTTTTGACTTTAAATTATTTGTCATATTTTTAATCTCCTGCTTTTGTCTAATGTCTTCTTTTTTCAGTAAATATGTTGTTTGACTTTCATTTATAATCAATGATTTTAACTTTTATAAATTACAGAAAATTTATCCAAATTATCTCATGTTTCCTCCATTTCCTTTTAAGGTAGATATTCTTCATGCGTACTTTTTTTTTAGTTATTTCAAATTATTAAATCAAGGAAGGCTTTTCTTCCTGAGTAATTCTATGGGGGAGGATACAGGGAAGTGCTGTCTAAATATTAGAATGTTAGAATCAGGTGTGTGATATAGTATACCCTCTTACATGTCTGTTATGACTTAAGTCCTGGGAGTTCAACTCAGTCTTTGACTACAACAGTTAAGTCAGGACCACAGTGAAGAATGAAGCCACAGGCTTTGTATTGTGATCTGGGTTTCACAACATTTTTCTTTGTCTTTCTCCTCTCTTAACCTATAGCAATCCCCAACAGATGTTTAATATTTGATGATAATGTAGAAACATCAGAAAGTAATATTTATATATAATTGTCATTTACAACTTGAAACATATAAAAATTGAGAAATTCAATTGAATAGTCATGTGTTTCAGGATATTTCAGAATTTGGAAGCATAAAGACAGATACCTAGGTGCCTGCTAAAGTTTTCATCAGAGTATTATAACAACTGGAGTGTGTGGTTCAATATTCTATTATTTTTCTTAAGAATATATTAAAACTACATTCTTACAAATATATTCTTCATGTTAGGAACAAGAAGTCAATGTCCTTAAATGTGGGCACTTTGATTAGTATTCTTTTCAGTGTAGTTGAAGAAAATGTATTTATAGCAATAGACATAAAAACTATATCTTACTTAGTTTAATCAGCTAGACCCAAGCTTATAAATTTTGTAAGGAGAGGTCATTTTCTCTGCAAGAAATTGAGTCATTCCTCAGAGCGGGAGAGGCAGTCCCCATAATATCTGTTAGATTTGTTCAGCTACTAGTTGTTTAAAAAATAGAACATCAAGAAATATATCTAACAAACTGTAATATTGTGATTGAAACCACTGAGTTTCTGTTCAATTTGTCTTCCCTGAATACTAGCCTCACTTTTCACAGGTGTAGGCTCCAGGCAGTCATGTTTCATCTGACTTTAGTTTAGTTATGAAGACTGAAAACCCGATCAAACTTGGCCCAAACAAATGTGCATTCTCAGGATTCTGCAATCAATTTAATATAGATGTGAAAGCTGAGGAGCAGCGATACAGCTATATACCTTCATGCACAAAGCAGAGCTACAGAGAGACCAGAGATGAGAGGAGGAGAGAAAACGTCCCCTGGATTCTTACACTGTTTTTGGCTCCTTTTCCTTTCTGAAGCCCAGACACAGTCCAGACAGGTTACTTGAGTCCAGTACTTCTTTATAATAGGAACATATTTCCTCATAATTGCCTTGTAGGAAATAAACCTCATACTTTTCTCTCTACTTATTTTCTTTTTGCCTCCTCCTCCTCCTTCTCCTCTTTCTTCTTTGAACAAATGGGAGTTGGTTCTGTTATTTTCAACCTGAATCCTAATTAATATAATGTCCACACATTTTGAAAAAATATAAAATGAACTTGTTACTTTTGCTAAGCAAATAAATAACAACAATAAAAAGCATTATAAAACAGTTTTGAGATTTGCATTTGAGAGTTTCTCTTTGATAAGAACAGATTTGGGCAGGGAAGAGTAGAGTAGAAAAATATAACCTAATTATTTTTTACAAGCAGAGAGATGTGTTTTGCTTATATAAGTCAGAATCAGCCATTCCAATGGTTTGTATGATTTAAATACATTCATTATTTAAAGTAATACTGAGTAATGTGTCATAAGTCTATTTGTTATGCTTTTGCATGTTTTATAATATCAGTTCTCTCCTCTATCCTCTACCCTCTAACACCAGGATTACTGAAGTTCCTTAAAACCATACTTGGGGGACCCTTGACTGCTCTTTTATGTTGGAGCAGAGGGAACACTTTTCCAGTTTTATGGAGGTAAAGTACCATTTTGGTTTTATTCTATTTTCCTCGGATGTTCAGAAATCTGTAAGATTTCCTCGAGGGTATTCACATTTACCAGTAAGAATGTGAGATCCTCAGGGGAAATCTTCTTAATAAGACTCATTTGATATCATACCTGAAATCCTCCCTTTAAGAATTTCTTCTCAGAGAGACTGGAAAAAAGATTTTTGTACTTTTCCATGGATTGAGCCATCGCAATTTTTTTCCTATGGTGGGGAGTGTTAATTTATGTTATTTTTCTCTAAGTAGTTAAACAATAGTTTTAGTATCTTTTCCCATTGACTATCAATGCCTCCATTTGTATACAGTAAATTATTATATGCACTGGATCTAATTTATTCTGTTGTATTTTTCTCTCTGTACATTGCAATGCCAGTAGCCATCATAATTCTTTGATGAGTCCCAGTATTGATCCAGCAGTTATCGCCTTTTTGCGTGGCTGGCAAGAATGTCTTCCAGGTGCTCTTTTTGCAGTGTTATTCATTTCAGTGTCTCTCTAGGAAGAGTTTGAAGTTCAGGGGTGAGCCTTTGTAACACACTCTGGTCATCTTCTACTTGTTCATTTGTATGGAGTAACTTAAATCTTGTTTACACAAATATTTGGTGATGTCTCATTAGTCACAAAACTATACTTGGAATGCAGTATCAATGATAATCAGACTTCTCTTTTAACTTTTAATTAATAATATCCAGCACATATATTATGGTACTTCCATTACCGAAAATTTCATACATTCTTTTGATTCTGCAGTCCCTTAATAGACTGCCAATTACCTTTACCTGACATGTTTCCCTCCAGTAAGCTAGAATGTATGTCTGAATTATATGTGAATTCTGTCACTTCAGATTTATTCCCTTTCTCAACTGAATAGTATGTCTTTTGATAATGTTGAGTTTTCATCTCGTTTTACTTTCTTAAGGAATTTCTATGTTAGGCTTTTTAAGTTAAGGTTTTTCCTCCTAGGCTACCTCTATTTCCATCACTTAACATCTTGTCTCAAACAATATGGCTGCTGATTTTTTCTCCTTTAGCCCAGCTATCATTTAAAAAAATCTCAGTATTCTATGTTGTGGAGATACATTTTTGCTGACTATATTAGTGTTAGGTAATTTCTATATATTTAATAGCGACAATAACAACAACAAAGAACAACAAAAAAAAAACAACTGAAAAAAAAGCCTTTCTACTTTTTAGGCCACATTAATCTCCAATTGTCTCTGGTAAATACTTAATTGATTAAATTGTCATAGAAAAGTGTTATTATTTTAGTGTTAGAATGAGAGAATATTTAGTATTCCCTACCTTCAGTCTAGAGAGGCAGAATGCTGCCTTAAACAAGTTTTATTTCAGATTGTCCATGTTACAGATGATACCAGTACACATGTAAAGGCTCAATTGATTTTTGTTAAATAAATACATGAATGAATACACTTTGAAAACCAGTTGTGATTAATATTTAAAGAAACTGATTAATGAGTTGATTAAAAATACCTATAACTGGTTTATAGGATTAACTTATAGGAGATTATATTGTATGTTTAACTCTTAAAATTGGTATTTTGTTTTGAATATTTGGCTTGTTTAAACATGTCAGAAAATAAGTTTCTTGTTTAGTTTTCCTTCCAAAAATTCATAGTTTTTGAATGAGCTGACTTTGTGATGTCACAGCAATTTTACTTGCATACCTTAGTTCTGCTAGATGATGTTAGATGCAGGCACACTGCATATGAGGTTGGATGGATTGTGCACCACACATGGGCACCATGCATCTATACTCTATGTGAATACCTCCTCCCATGTGGAAGTGTTCAGTACACAACCAGCATGGTGCGTTAGTAACCGTGACCAGAGGCTTAAATCAATGAATGATTTTAAGCCATGAAAATTGAGGTAGACATTGACATCACTTACTGATCATAAGCTATTTTAAATTCAGATATGTGTACTTTGTTTGGATTTTCTCTTTCCAATTTCAACTAACTTTGCTGTGTGCTCCTGAGAGCAAGTGGTTTTGATAGAAACAGACTGCCACATAGAAAATTCATACACATTGGTTCCCTGGGAAACCAGGCCAAGAATAGTTTTCTTTGCACATCCTGGTTTCCTCTAATGAGGGCCAGTATAAGAATGTGAGTGTCACAGTGTAATCCATAAATCCCAAGGAATCATTAGTTTTTGAAACTTTCAATGAACTTTGCAGATACTCAGATTAGAAAGCATTTCAGATATTTGCCTGAACTGAATAATTTCTGAGGTCTTTCCTGTGTGTGTGTGTGTGTGTGTGTGTGTGTGTGTGTGTGTGTGTCCTGTATGATTATTTATATGTATTCGACTAAAACAAGAAGAGCATATCTGACAAATGGTATATAGGCTTTGGGCAGCTACTAGTGATTTTTTAAAAAAGTTTTCTTGAGCTAGGTGTGATGGTGTGTGCCTGTAATCCCAGCTGCTCAGGAAGATGAGGCAGGAGGATTACTGGAGTCCAGGAATTCGGCACCGACCTGGGCAATATAACAAGACTCTGCCTCAAAAAGTAGTTTCTTAAGATATGGAGACTCAAGACTTTCTAGTTAAAGCAAATTTTTAAAATGCTTAACAAAACAAGTTAATTGTTTCTATACTGCCTGTAATCGGCATTACAAGGCTTGCAGCATTCAATTCCCTTGTTTGAAAGCCTTTCACTGCATTTATTTATTATTTATTCATTTGTTTATATTTTTTCACAGATAGCTTGACAAGCACTGCTTGGATAGTGAGCATTTGTTTATTATTCAGTAAGAATAGTTTTCAAAGAAAAATTTTCAAATGTAATACATAGTAAGTTGCAGTTTTCTTCGTAAACTTTGGAGAATGCATTGTGTTTACTAAAACTTTTCTATATATTATGAATCTCATTTTAATATTTCTTCATACATTGTCTTACTTAAAGAGGATATATATTTGCAAAGTGTGTATGAGTCAAGGATATCTGTTGAGGGATCCATATGCATGGGCAGTGGGAAGATGGGATTTAGTTCCCAGAGATTCCCCTTTCAGGACCTTGGCTATTCTGTAGAGTAAAGTAATTTGCATTACAGACATAATTTATGTTTGTGATTAAAAATGCAGAGTTCTGTTATAACATAAAGGCATTATGGGAAAGCTAAGGCATATTATAATTCACTACCTACAATGCAAACAATTTCCAGCATAGTAATCGTATCACTTATGTCTGGCTAGAACTGGACACAGAGCAATTCAGCATTATCTGTGTAACTGTTTATTGACCATGTTGTTTTCATTTTTTTTTTTTTGCCCTAGAGCTGGTAATTATGTGGATTTAAATGCTATAGAAAGGCAGATTGTGCAAGACAAATAATGTTCAGCCTGGGAAAGTAAGAACAAAGCATAAGCTATTCCTAGGCCATTATGGCATACAGCCACAATGTAAAAGAATTTTGTCAAAATTCTAATGCTACTGGAGGAAAGTGGTGAAGATGCATAGATAACATAAAATATTAAAGGTGAGGACTTCTGATAGTTAAAGACAGTGATAGCCAGCTAGTTTCATGTTTCTCAAAGTTTGTTTCCTCCAAAACAAATAGAGAACAACAAGAAAGGAAAAATAAAATTACAAAAAATTCACTTGGCAGAACTTCAATACAACGAGTTTCCAAACGTTAATCAGATAGTAAGTAAAACAGAAAAAATTACCAAATCCCCGTGAATGATCTTACTGTCCTTACCACCCTTTACCTTCCCCAAGACTTTGTGGCAAGCAAAGGTAGATTCAGAAAAACTGTGAGGAATAGAGAAAGAATCAAATAACAGGTATAAAGTTGTCCTAAAAACCACTGTCAGAAAGATTAAGTACAATCTAATTCTGAAATCACACACAAAAAAGTGTTCTGATATATCAGAACATAAACCATAGGAAGACACTTAAAATGCATGCAGTGTTTGAAGTTTGTAGCTTCTGAGGGGGAAAAATGCAAAAATGAATGCAAGTAAATACAACTTTTTTTAATCAGTTAGGTGATGAATGGTAAAAGAAAAAAAAGAAGACAAATATTTCAGGGTCCTACGAAACAAGAGGGCCAAAAATCCCCCAAAAGAACGTACACTCACATCCCCACCATCAAATCAAAAGAACAGAAATCAGCTAAAGTGTCTGCATTTTGTTATGATGACAGAAGAGGGTGCCATAAAACTAGTCATTTTAGAAAATACCCCAATAGCACAAAAATGAAGAGAAAAAATATGAACAGATTCATATAGTTTTTATTTTAAAATCAGAAAATGAGATTCAACACAACAGAGAAAATCCCCTCTCCACATAAACAACCAAAATGAAAAAAAGAAAGCAAAAACAAAACTAAATGAAAAGCAAACGACAAACTGAATTGAATATATCACAAGCATTTGAGGATATGAAAAACTACATGAATCAGAAATTAAAATCCTAGCACAGAAATGAATAATAAATAAATGAAGAATTGTTTGAACTTAAGAAAATAAGGGAAGAAAACTTCAAAATAATATCAGGAATAAATGATAACATCCAATGTTTTCAAGAAGGAATATAATAAAATAAAGAATAAAATAGAAGGCATGGAAGAAACCATAAAGTAACCAAGAAAATGAGTATGAGAGAACAAAAAGGTGAGAAGGGTCAGAGAGAAAGTAGAGGAAGTGAAAGATAGCCTAAGAAGGAAAAAGATTCCTTCTCTGAAAAGGAAAACAAAATAATGGAATAGAACTAATATTTAAAACTATAACCCGGGAAAACTTTCTACTAACACTACTACCAGTCCCAAAGGTAAATATTAAAAAGGCTGCCTGAGGGCCGGGCATGGTGGCTCATGCCTGTAATCCCAGCACTTTGGGAAACTGAGGCAGCAGATCACCTGAGGTTAGGAGTTCAAGACCAGCCTGGCCAACATGGTGAAACCCTGTCTCTATGAAAAAGATACAAAAATTAGCTGGGTATGGTTGTGTATGCCTGTAATCCCAGCTACTCAGGAAGCTGAGCCAGGAGAATCGCTTAAGCCTGGGAGGCAAAGGTTGCAGTGAGCTGGGATTCTGCCACTACACCCCAGACACAGTGACACTCCTCAAAAAACTACAACAACAACAATAAGTAAATAGGTAAGTAAATAAATAAATAAATAACTAGGCTACTTGGGTATTTGGAAAAATTTACCCAAAATGATGAACTCAAAGACATACTCTTGTAAAAATTTTGATTTAAAAAAAAACTTCAAAGCTCTAGGCCAGAAGACAAAATATCATATAGAGGTAAAAAAAATTAAAGTGGTATCTGGCTTTATAAATATTATATATAACATATATATAATACATAATAAAGATGGAAATAACTGGCAATGTACCATGGACTGTTTGTGCCCTCTTAAAATTCCCTATGTTGAAATATTAACCTTCAGTGTGATGGTATTAGGAGATGGTGCCTTTAGGATGTAGGTCGTGAGGGTGGAGCTCTCATGAATGGGATTAGTGCCCTTATAAAAGAGAACCCAGAGAGCTCTTTCACGCTTTCTGCCCTGTGACGACAGAGAACAGCTATCTATAAACCAGGAAACAGTTCCTCACCAGACCTTGAATCTGCTAGCATCTTGATCTTAAACTTCTTAGAATCTAGGACTATGAGCAAAAAGTATTTGTTGTTTAATCCATCCAGACTATGGTAATTTGTTATAGCAGCCCAAATGGGCTAAGAGAAAGACTAATTTACAAATGTTTTATTTTTTAGAAAATTTGTGACAACATTTACTCATATATAAGGTCACAGAAATAGTAAGTTCCATAAATAGCAATATTATAAACAATAATCTCATATTACAATGAAATAAAATTCTAAATTATTAACAAAACAAAATACAAAGTCTCTTGCATCTGGAAATTTCAATTAAGAAATGTTTGGTTGAAGTGAAAATACAAGCTGAAATTACAAAATTTCCTTAAAAAATGAAAAAAAAAAACCAAAATATCAGAGATATGATGAAGTAGTGCTATGAGAACAATACATTTCATTAAATAATTTTCAGCAAAATAAGATATGAAATTGAATGATTTAATTATTCAGTTAAAAAATTGAGGAAAGAAATAACAAAGTTAACTAAAAGCTTAAGAAAAGCAGAATTTAGTGAGATAGAGAAAAGAAAAAAGTGACAGACCTAATTAACAAGTCAAAAATCTGTTTTGTAATTAGCAAAATAGATAAATTGCTAAATGACTTGACCAGGAAAAATGAAGAATGAACAATTATAAAAAGGAGAGATGACAAGGGAGAAATAGACACTGACATAAAAGAAAGATTTTTTAAAAAATCATAATATGCTTCTTTGAAGACTTGAATGCAAATAAATTTGAAAATCTTAATGAGACTGATTATTTTCTAAAACAGCGCAGATTAGAAAAGTTGACCTCATTGATCTGGAACTCCTGGCCTTGAGCAATCCTCCCACCTCAGACTTTTAAAGCCTCTTAAAGGACTACACACATGAGCCAGCTGTGAGTCTATTGAAATCAAAGCTCAAATAGTCTAATTTCCATAGAAGTAGGGATGATTATTAAAACCCTGCCACTCTACCCTCAATGAAAAGTACTAGACCAGGTAGGATTTAAAAAAGAATTCTATAAATCTATCAAAGATACAGTGGCCTCAATACACTATACATTGTTCCAGATCCTTGAAAATGGATGAAAACTTATTTCCTTTTATGGACAAATGTAACATTGATATTTAAGCTGATAAGAACGGTACAAAAAGTAAACGAGTACCAATTCTGAATATCAATATAAACATATGATAACCTTAAGAAATGGAGTCCAGTACCACATTAGGAAAATAATACATCATGGAAAACTGTTTTTCATTCCAGAAATATACACATGGTTAAATATTAGGCAATCTTTTAATAGCATATACTATTTTAATACATCTAAAAATCATATGATTATTGTTATAATCTGAATATTTGTGTTCCCTCCGGAGTCATATGTTGAAATCTTATAACCCAAGACAATGATATTAGGAGGTGGGGCTTTGGGGAGGTTATTAGATCATGACAATAGAGTCCCCATGAATGGGATTGATGCCTTATGAAATAGGCCTAAGGTAGCTGGTTTGCCTCTTTCACCGTATAATGATACAGCTAGAAGGAGCCATCTACGAATAAGAAATCAAGATCTCATTAGACACCAAATGTGCCAGGATCTTAGTCTTGGATTTTCCAGCTTCCAACTCTATTAGAAATAAACTTCTGTTGTTTATAAGCCACTCAATTTATTGTATTTAGATATAGCAGCCTGAACAGACTAAGACATGTATCTTCATAGATGCTTACAAAAACAAACACGCAAAATCAAAACGTCTTCGACAAAATTCAGAGCCACTTCCTGCTAAAAAATATTCAAGAAAATAGTGATTATGGGGCACTTTTTAAAGATGATAATATATGTGTGTCTATATATGTATATGTGTGTATATATAAAATATACACACATATACATTTATATAAATATGTACATATATAAATATCTTTGTCATAAAACTGATATTTTATGTAATGAAAACATATACTAGGCATCTTCACTAAGTTCAAGAAACATGCAAATATGTCCACTATCTCTGGTAGTATTCAACATCATAGTACATTTATATAAGAGAAATTCATGGAGGCATAAGTATGGGTAAAGAGAAACAGAAGTATCTCTACTTTCACACGATAGGATAGATTCCTGGAAAACACTAGAGCATCGATGCTAAAAAATAATGTAAATAATAAAATAATTCAGTTAGATGGCATAATGTCAAATTTACATGCAGAAATCAGTAACCCTATGCTATAGTTTGCATGTGTTCCCTGAAAAATTCAGTTATTGCCAATGTGATAGAATTAAGAGGTAGGGCCTTTAAGAAGTGATTAGGGCATAAGAGCTTTTCCCTTGTAAATGGGATTAGTTGTCTTTATAAAAGAGCTAGATGAGGGACGTGTGTCCCTTTTGCACTTCTGTCTTCTGCCATGTGAGGGCACAGCACTCCTCACCTCTAAAGGATGCAGCATTAAGGCAGCATCTTGGAAGCAGAAAGCAGCCCTTACCAGACACTGAACCTGCCAGCACGTTGTCCTTGGATTTCCCAGGTTCTAAAACTGTGAAAACAAAATTTCTATTGTTGATAAATTACTCAGTTTGTGGTATTGTGTTACAGCAGCACAGATGGCTAAGATGCCCTATTTAAAAGGTATCACATTTACTCAATAAAAAAAACAAAAACAAAACAAAAAAATGTTTAAAGCCCTCTTAAAAGCCAAAAAGTAGACTTGAATAAATGGAATGACATGCACAGTTCTTGGCTAGATCAACACAGTATTATAAAGATGTTATTTCTATCAAATTTATGTTTATAAATTCAACACCCAATAAAATACAAAGAAGCTTTTTATGAAGTTAGACAAAGTAATATTAAATAGAAATTTAAATATGAAAAGGCAACATGCAAAAATAGATAAGAAAACACTATAAAAGAAAAACTATGAGAAGGTTTAGCCCTACCAGACATTAAAGCACATTATTAAGGCACAACAACTAAATCAGGTGGTACCGGTGGATGAACAGACAAAAAGTCAGTGAAATATATTTAACGTCTTGAAATAAACCCAAATGCCCATGAAAATGTAGTAAATGATAAAAGTAGCATCTCGTCACTGAGACAGTGATGGGCTATTGAATTAATGGTGGTGGGAAAATGGATAGCCACTGGAAGATGACATAATTAGATCTATATCTCATACCATTCACAGGAAGAAACTTCAAAAGTTTCAGAGATCTGAATGCAAAACATGTAATTTTACAACTACTAGAAGAAAGCATGAGTAACTTGTTTTTTAACTCTCATCTAGGGAAAGACTGTCTCACAATTCAGAGGCAATAAAAGGAAAGATTGACAAGTTTGACTACATAACTATAAAATATTTTCATCACAGAAAAAGTATAAAATTGCCAAAAGATAACTGACAAACTTGCTGAAAATATATTCAACACAATCTAGAAAAAGGGCTAATATACTAATATATAAAGAACTCTTTAAAATTGAGGAGACAAACATCCAAAAAAACCTGCTGAAAAATGAAAAAAGATATTACCAGACATTTCATAAAATATATATATTTTTTTTTTTGAGACGGAGTTTTGCTCTGTTGCCCAGGCTGGAGTGTAGTGGTGGGATCTTGGCTCACTGCATCCTCCCCCTCCTGGGTTTAAGCAATTCTCTGCCTCAGTCTCCCAAGTAGCTGGGATGACAGGCGCCCACCACCATGTGCGGCTTTTTGTATTTTTGTTAGAGACGGGGTTTCACCATCTTGGCCAGGCTGATTTTGAACTCCTGACCTCAGGCTGATCTTGAACTCCTGACCTCATGATCCACCCACCTCAGCCTCCCAAAGTGCTGGGATTACAGGCATGAGCCACTGTGCCCAGCCAAAATATATTTCTATAAAAATGTGCAAAGTAAAATACAAAGAGTAACCAGAAATGAATGAGGTTGGTTAATTACAGGGGATTCGGAGAAACAGTGTGGAAAGATTGGGCGAATAAGAATGAGGCAGAAGAGATGAGGGAGAAGTGACACTTCTATGAATATATATTTTTATAATAGTTTTTGTGCTTTAAACTATGATGGTCCTTCACATATCCCAAAATATAAACAATTTAAATTAACCAGATTTTAACAGGGGGGGAACTGAAGATGAAATATGAAGAGTAACAAATTAAATCAATTACAAATTAATAGCATAACCACAATAAAGACCGTAGGAAGAAAATAACCTTAAATCAGTTTGGAAAACAGCATTTTGACTGTATATTTTTGAGGCTAAACACCAAAAGAATTGCACACAAATATAATATTCTAGTTAGTAAACTTGTTTCTCATAGAACTGTAGATATCAATTATGAAAGTACTTTATATGTATATGAGAACTGAAGGAATAAGCACCTACATTGTAAACAGAGCTGAATTCTCACTCAATGAAAGGACTTAGAAATAAGTAAAAAGGGAAAATGAACCCACCTACCGTCTCCTCCTCTCATATAAATAATCTACCTATTTATCCACACGCTGTAAACACATGCACACTAAATGAGTTTTAGAGGTGTATGTTTTCATATGTGTGTGTACATTTATGTACACATATGTATAATTTCATAGGTTTCCATATAGAGGGATATGTAATATTTGAACATATTGTATATATGCATACATTTGTATATGTATATATGTATAGATAATATATGTGCATATACATCTGTGTGTGTGTGTATATATACACACATACATTAATTCCATCAACTGAGTAGACTGGGAAACAATGACAACCCAGGACCAGGAAAATTGTTTAATGCAATTTTACCATGTGCTAGAAAGAGCACAAAAAAATCCTGAAATATTTTGTTGTGCTAGAAAACAAAGTGCTCAAAAAATGATGGGAGACTGTTGAAAGGACAAGGAAGTTTACATGAAAGACTTCCAAAGGTCAAATCTGAGACACTTTGAGAAAAATAAATTAGAGTAATATAACCCATAGACTAAAATAACTATCTGTATATTCATAAGAGTCTAACTCATAATTAAATAAAAAAATAGGAAACAAGGGATAGGTTTTCTTTATGGTAGAATTCTAAGTATTTAAAGTAAAAGGAATCTGTCTATTTCCATCAAGAATAGAAAATCACCCTTTGGTAAACACCACAATAATAATTGTTGCAGGCAAAAATCACAGATGCATGCTAAGATTAATGAACAAAATTATGAACAGAAACAGAGTATTTACATGTTCCCAAAGTAACTTCTCCTGAGGTGCTTATTGATTCCAAGGAAGAGTGGTATCTTTATAGTGAAAAAAGCTTGTAGACACTGCCTTAATAAAGTGGCAATTTTACAATCATCAGTAATAAATAATATCCACGTCGCATACCTCCTGATATGATATATTGTAAATGGACACAGTATCCTTTCTGCAAATAATACTTTTGTTATGTTCATGCCAAAAAATGAATAACAAAAAAATTCAAACTACAAAACTCTGTTTTTTTATAAAATAACTACTCCTCAAATGTCAAGGTAATGAAAGATAAAGACTGAGGAACTGTCCTCTGTTGGAACTAGGGAGACATGACAACTGACTTTGTTATGGGATTCTGGATTAGATCACAAACGAGTAAAATGCCATTAGTGAAACAATTGATAAAATGTGAGTAGTCTTCAGGCTAGTTGGCAGCATTGCTTCTATGTTAATGTCTTGGTTTAAATAATTACACTTTGTCTAGATAAACTGATCTTAGGGGAAGCTGGGTAATGGGTATACTAAAACTCAGAAGCATTTGTGTAACTAAAATTATTTCAAACTCAAAAAATTAAAATTAAATATTATAGATTCTTTAAATAATTTATGAGGATAATCCTTGGGGATGGGGAGAGGGCACAATTTTGTAAGCTAATACTTCTTACCTCACCTAACCAGAGAGAACACGATAGTTAGACCGAAGATCACAATTGATTCTTTTAACCCATGTTTAATGAACTCTCCTTAATATTATTAGAAAGATCTATTTATATTCTCAATTCTCTAAGGATAATAAATAAGTAGTAGAGAAGACCTGAAAACATTATGAAATTAATGCAATATAATGAATAATTATGCTACTCTCTTCCATGTCCAAAATGGAGGCGCCACATCAGACTGGATAATTTATTTATGAAAGAGATATTTAAAGTCATCCTTATGTTACGTATAAGGCAATAGGGCTCCATGCCCATGAGGACTTTTATGTCATGATAAAGACCTTCACAGTACTACTTGGAAATGTAGAGCTACTCACTGGAAATGAGGTAGGCATTTTTCCTACTTGGAACAAGGAGTCACTGAGGACTTTTGACAAGAAAGGATCCCTTTGGGGTCCTTAGGACCTTTGTGTCTTTTGACAAGAAGGGGTAAATCACTGTGGGTTTAGACAGAATAAATAACCCAAGTATCGGTGGTAGGACTTGTTTTGCGTAATGATGGCTGAGACAAAAGTTCACTGCAGATTTAACCTGCCTTTGATAAAAAATATCTAAATATGAGATTATGAACCAAAATAGCTACCAGCTTGGAGAACTGGAGTGTGACATTAGCAGTGTAGGGAAGAAAAATAATCTTTTAAATTGTCTGAAGATCTCATCTGTAGGCTCAGGAGTGAGCAGAGTCTTGCTTCATGTTGGTCAACAGAAGCCATAGAGAAGAAAAAGTAATTTCTTTTCATTACATGTTGCAAAATTCATGACTAAGATTCCTGTAATAAAAGACAGATTAACAAGAGAAAAGCATACACATTTATTTAATGTACATTTTATATGACCCAGAAGCCTTCAGAAATGAAGGCCCAAAGAAGTGGGAAGATTTGTGTATTTCTATGGACAGTCATGCAGAAGTATGATTGGAGGACAAAAGGGTATAATCTAATGTTAACAAATTAGGAGGGGTGGATTTAGCAAGGTCTTCAGATTTAGCAAGGTCTTCGGATTTAGCAAGGTCTTCAGAAGTAAAACAAACAAACAAACAAACAATTTCTTCAGAGTTCTTTTTAATGTCCCTGTATGACATTCCTTTCCTTTGGGTAAAGTGCACATGGAATTCTTCTGGGGAGAAGTGAAAGAGAATATCAGAGAGAGACCTTCCTAGGTTTATAGCCTGCTTCCAGGGAGCATGGTAGGAGGAGGTCAGAGAGGCCTTCCTGCTTCTGCTGTTTTCTCAAAACTAAGGTGCCATATTTGGGGGGTAGCATGTCCTGAACTCTGACAGCAGCAACTGAATCTGCAGAAACATCACATTAGCAGTGTGCATGTGGCCCTCAGAATGCAGAGATCAAATTTTCAGTAGTTTGATAAGTATTAGTCCTTCTCTGTAGTTTGAGGGGATTGAAACTACAGTTGGTTTTGTAAACCAAACAAACCTCTTTGGACCTGAGTCAGCACCTTAGGTTCTTAGGTAATTTAGATGAATGCATTACGAAAGGGAGAAACTGTTGAGGAGGCCTAGGCGGGCAGATCACGAGGCCAGGAGATTGAGACCGTCCTGGCTCACACGGTGAAACCCCGTCTCTACTAAAAATACGAAAAAAAAATAGCCAGGCATGATAGCAGGTGCCTGTAGTCCCAGCTACTGGGGAGGCTGAGGCAGGAGAATGGTGTGAACCCAGAGGCGGAGATTGCAGTGAGCCGAGATCGCGCCACTGCACTCCAGGCTGGGCGACAGAGCGAGACTCCATCTCAAAAAAAAAAAAAAAAAAAAAAGGGAGAAACTGGTATTTCTTCAAATATTGACAGATTTGTATTTGAATAACTAACTGGAAAAATAAGAATTGTATCAGTATTTTCAGGCTCAGATCCTAAAGCAAGTCACAGCAGAACCACATAGGTCGAATTGTGTAGTGTATGTAGTGTTATGTGCAATCCTTTATTCTCTGAGTGATGTGCTTAGATAAGGGTTGCTATGTTAATATCTCTAGACTAGTTCTGATTCTGAAATTTACTTTTTCCTCTCTTGAATCTTTGGAACCAGTGTGTAACTTTGTCATGCTGATCCACAAAGGAAATGATTGATTGGTTCCTAAAATCTGTGAAGAAATCAACAATAAACTTTCTTTGAAAAATTCTACAAAGTTCATTCTATCTGGCTAAACTGAGTTTTAAGAAATCAGTTTCTATCAAGGTCATTAATATGTGCCTATTTCTAAATATTTTCCACATGTTCAAGCAATGTCAAACAGCAGAGGAAAAATCATGTATATACAAAATACAATGTTGTCTCCCCAGGTACTTTCTGAGAGAGTAAGGAGGTATTCTGTGAGAGACTGAATGTCTTGAGTGTTGCCTAGAGTACTCTTAATCAGTATATCATAAAAAGAACACAGTCTTTAGAGTCAGAAAGAACTGGATTTGAATCTCATCTTTATTACTTAGTAGCTTTGTGACTTTGGGAAAGTTAATTAGCCTCTCTGAACCTCAGCTTTCTAAACTGTAAAATAAGGATAATTATATTTCTCTGATAGGATTACTGTGAATATTAAATAATATAATATGTGTGTGGTGGGCACGATAATTGTCCTCCCAAGATGTGCATGTCCTAATCCCTGGAACCTGTGAAAATGTTAGGTTACATAGCAAAAAGAAATTAAAGTTGCAGATGAAATTAGTATTGCTAATCAGCTGACCTTAAAACAGGGAGATTATCCTAAATTAGGCAGGCTCAATGTAATCACAAAAGTCTTTAAATATGGAAGAAACAAGCAGCTTGAGAAAGACTTGACAAGTCACTGCTGTTTTGAAGATGGAAACAAACCAAGGAATGTGGGTAGCTTCTACAATTCAGCAAGCAAGGAAACAGATTTTTCCGTTGAACCTCTAGAAGAAGTCGTGGCAGCCAACACCACTATTTTAACCCGGTGAGACCCATTTTGAACTTCTGACCTCCAGAACTGTAACATGATACATTTGTGGTGTTTCAGGCCACCCAGTTTATGGTAACTCATTACAGCAGCAATAGGAAACCAAAACACAGTAAGTGTTTGGTAAACAGTTAGAAAACACTATATTTTACTTTTATTTTCAAACTACTTCTCTCAAAGCTTTTGGGTGATCTTTTATTTTACCCTTCAGCAAATACTTCTCTCGCAATATCTGGCCTAGGACACAGCTTAGCCTGGCTACCTGTATTGAGATTTTTCTATTATCATTTGTACAAAGGGAAAGATGCATAAACTCAATATCACTTTGGCTAGGGTATCTCAAATTTTTTTTAGTGAAGTGCTAGATAGTATATTTTGGGCCTTGTGGTTCGTATGATGTCTGTCTAAAGTACTCATCTCTGCTGGTGTAGCTTGATAGTAGCCATAGGCAATATACAACTGAATGATTGTACCTCTCTTTCAATTAAACTTTATTTATAAAAGCAGGCAGTGGGCCAGATTTAATCTATAATATGGATTATAGATTTGCTGACCCATGATTTGTGCTGGTTCTTATTTATTTATTTATTTATTTATTTTGAGATGGAAGTTTCGCTCTTGTCGCCCAGGCTGGAGTGCAATGGTGCAATCTCGGTTTACTGCAACCTCTGCCTCCTGGGTTCAAGCGATTCTCCTGCCTCAGCTTCCTGAGTAGCTGGGATTACAGGCACCTGCAACCACTCCTGGCTAATTTTTGTATTTTTAGCCAAGATGGGATTTCACCATGTTGGTCAGGCTGGTCTCAAACTCCTGACCTCAGGTGATCCACCCGCCTTGGCCTCCCAAAGTGCTGGGATTACAGGTGTGAGCTACCACACCCAACCTGTGCGGTTTCTCTTACTTCACCTTTACAAAATATAATCCTTCAAAAGTGAAAGTGAGGAATAGAGCTGAATCAAATTATCTCCATAAAATCATTCAGAAGATTTTGCTTTGTTTGTTGTAGCTATTACATCTGTGAGTTGGAAATCATAGTAAGACCAATGACTACAGTCACTAAAATAGAAATAGTCATCATGTAGTCATTACACTGTGGAGGACAACAGAGAATGGCTTTTGTATATTCTGAAACCCTGCCTAGGCCACTAGGCTCTATGGATTATTTACCTCTGCAGACATAGATGCCTGTACTTTAAAATGAATCACCATTTATCATAAATTTGCTAATTTGAAATCCTGACAATGCAATCTTCTGATTTTTAAAACTGTAAAAGTCTGTGAATGCCCATCTGAAAGAAAGAGTATGATTAGAAATTCATTTACAAGATCTTAATTTCTTTTCTTCGTATTGAGCACTCTCAATATTTCTGTACCCCTTTGCTTTTTGTCTGTGAGCCATTTCCACATGCTGTGTCATTTGCTTAGAAATGTGACAAAGTGATCTGAGCTCAGGATCCTGCTGCAGGGGGAGGTATTATTGATTTCTTGGAGAGTAGCAAAGAGACTTGCAATGTCACTGTTAAACTTGGCTGGCAGATCACAGCAGCTTGTGACATCTAATTTACTATAATGAAATCATGAGGTTCTCTGGCCCTTGGGCCTGGAGGGGAGGTGAAAGGTCAGGAAAGTGAGAATCCTGTGCAACCAAGTGTGAAGGGCAGTTCCTTCACATAGTTCCATCTCATTCTGAAAAGAAATTAGCTGAATTCACCTGCTCCAAATCAACCAGATGGTCTTCTTAGCAAATGAAAAAATATAAAGGTCTGATCATCACTGTGCTGGATAAAATTTAATTGCTTCATCAGAAAACCTTATTTTTGGTTTCATTTTGAAGCCCTACAGATTGTTGTAATTTCACAGCTAGGAATATATTAAAGAGAGAAAATTTTCTTTATGCTTGAGAATGCTTTTAGCCATCTTTTCAATTAGCTGTTCAGTTTCTTCTTTCAATAATCTTCGTTAAGCCGTATAGCACTTTGAGAGGTTTTCAAGTCTATTAAACTCAGTTCCTGCTTAACCGATATGCTTCAATAATGATTTTATTTTCATATTGTGCGTGACTTGTACAAGGAAGAAACAAAAGAAAAACAAACAAGTTGATAATGGGCTTTTCTTTAGTCTCAGTGACTCTTAGTGTTCCTTCTCGCATCGAATACACATTCGGTTCAACAGCTAATGTTGCCCACATTCTTTCTGAATGGCCTGTGACTTCTGTTTCCTCAGATGTATAATGAGTGGGATAATTTTTGATAAGGAATAAGGAGCTTTTTAGCATTACATTATGGTTCCATGTTATATTCCTATACCTGAGAAACTGGTGTCTAATTGGGTCTTTGAGGCACAAAATGATTGCTGGATCATTTAGGACAAGTTGAATAGAATTAAGCATATTTTTTCATACTACAGGCAGTGGTTCATAAATGCAAAAAAATTACATGGTCGTTCGGAAGAGTGCTAGTATAGATGTTCATAAAAACTTCATTCTATTTTCAACATTGTCATTTTGTCTTCATTTAGAAACTATGACCCTCTTAACTATCTGTATTTAGGTTTCTTTATCTTTGAAATGGGACTGGTAATACAACAACCATTCTTGAGTACCTACTTGTCCACAGAAGAAGGCAATTTTACATGTGTTGTCTACTTACTCCTGTGAGGTAGATATTATCCTCACAGTCTGCAAATAAGAGCACGAAGGCAGAAAGTAGATGATTTTTGCAAAGTTTAACAGCTGACAAAAGTCACAGTTGGGATTTAAATCCAGATCTTCTAGCTCTAAGCAAAATTTTCTTATTACTGAGTCTCAACTACTTCCCACAGGGTTTGTTCAAGAAGCAAATTGTAGAGAAAAAGTATTTTCTGTAAACATGAGGTAAGATTATTCATTATTTATTTTGACAACCATTAATTCTTATGTGGTTACACTTTGTAAAATCCACTTATTGTAATTCACACTGCAATCACAGAAGCCTACCTCTTCTTTAGATCAAAGTAGTGAGAATTATGAAAAGTGCATTAATGAATGACCACACTTAATCCTCCCTTACAAACCTACCAAGTATGCATGAGTAATCCTCATTTTACATTTGAAGAATCTGAACAACTTGGATTTGAATTCCAAAACTGAATTTCATTTTAATAAATTTTCCTCCTTCGAAAACTACATATTAGGCTTGCCTAAAACTGAAAATAAACCAGTAAGTCTTGGTTATTTCTTAATTTTTTTAATTGTTTTTCCAATATTCCACAACGACCTACCTCAGGTGAAAAGGAGGTTGGAACAGGCAGAGGGAAGAGCTCATTTCTGATTTTTGTTGCTAAAGTAAGAGATTTGTGGCTGCAAATTGGATGGGTCCGGGCTGCTCTCTAGGCGCTCAGGTAAATTAGAAGAGAAGACACACTCTCCATGGAATTTTGAGGTAGATCGTTGCTGTGAAGCTATTCTCTCCTGGGTGATCTATTTGAAGATTTTGTCTCAGTTTAGAGTGGTTATGATGGGCCAACTGGAAGGAGTAGCAGTCTTCTGTTGAGCAACTTACATGTAACATTTTTGCCTCATGCTTTTACTTGCCATTATTTTAGTTGGTTCACATGTACATGTATATGAACGTATGTAGGTGTGTAATTATGTATATTTCTATTAGAATATGTAGGATTTTTGTTGTTAATATAACTTCTTATTTTATATGATTTACACATAAAAATCTATAATCATGAACAGTAATCCTACCTCAGTTCTGAGCTGGAATTGAAGAAGTCATTAGAAAGTATGTACAGATGAATTAAAAGGAGCTCTTTCCACAGAGGACTCTCCCTTTTTCACAGGAAGGGTCAGAGGGAATAAGTGATTTTCCTAAACATTACAAAAAATAAAGGATTAGCAAACTTCCATTTCCTACTGTGGCAAACTAAGTAATTTACACCAATATTCCACAGATCAATGATACAACACCTTGGAATAATATGAAAACATCTGCTAAAATGCATTAAGTTGCTAATAACAGAGCGAAGAATGATCAGGCCAGGATCTGTGAGGGAGAGAAGCCTGGGCAGGTTAACCCATGTTTCAGGACTGCTTTTCTTCTACGGGAGAAAGGTGTTTGTTGATTCCTGAGTGAGCAGTAGAGAGACTGTGATGCTGAGGATATCCTTTCCATGCGAAGGAACATGGATTTGAGTCCCAGGCCCTACAATGCTGTGCCCAGTGCTAAGTGTGAAATGGTATTTGTAAGTCCCTGCAAGAGACTGTACCCAGGCTGGGCACGGTGGTTCATACCTATAATCCCAGCTCTTTGGGAGGCTGAGGTGGACGGATCACTTGAGGCCAGGAGTTTGAGACCAGCCTGGCCAACCAGGCTAAACCTTGTCCCTACTAAAATGCAAAAGTTAGCTGGGTGTGGTGGTTCATATCTGTAATCCTAGCTACTCAGGAGGCTGAATCATGAGAATCCCTTGAATCTGGAGGCAAAGTTGCATCACTGCATTCCAGGCTGGGTGACAAAGGGAGACTCTGTCTCAAAAAAAAAAAAAAAAAGAGACTGTACCTAACTTTAATATCATCTCAATCCCTAAAATTGAGTTAAGGCAATCTTTGAGTGATAGTACCCCCAGGTACCTGGCAGAAGGGAAATCATATCTTCTTGGGTGAAGATAATATTATCCTGGCCTCTCTCTCTTTTTTATTTTTTGCAATTTTATGCAGTGTGTCTAATAAAATGTTAAGTAAAAAATGAAAATAATGACATAAATGAGGAAGACAATGTGAATAAAGAAGAGCTAAGAAATAAAAATGACAATAAAGGGTTCCATATATTGGAATTATCTGGTATAAAATAATAAATATATTCAAGGAGATAAGATTGAGAAAATTTACAAAGCCTTTTAAACTATGAAAAAATGCAAATAGAAATTAAGAAATTAAAAAGTACAATAACAGTTGGTTTAAAGGCATATAGAATATAGCTGATGAGAGAATTAGTGAACTGAAACCTAGACCAGAAGAAAATATGCAGACTTAACAGACAAATGAAATGCTGAAAAATGTTCAGTGTAAATGTAAGAATCATCGAGGATACACCTACAATGCTAATATGCACCAATGGGTGTCCCAGAATAAGAGGAAAAATGGAATGTCACAGAAGTAACATTTGAAGAGATGATAACTAAGTATTTATCACAGTTTCAAGAAGTTTTATGAATAATAAGGATAATAAAAAGAATTATTCACTAAATCACATCAAACCTTTGTCAATGAACCTCAGAAAATAAAGAGAAAAAATTTTAAAACATCTAAAGAAAATGATAAATTAACTGCAAAGAAGTAGCAATTAGATTGACATCTGAGTTTTCAATAGAAATGAGAAAATAAAATTATCAGTCATTTTTACTCATTAGCATAGATGTAAAAAATACTAAATAAAAGATTCCCAAACTAGTCCAATAATATTGCAAAAGTATGCTATATCATAACCATGTTGGCTTTATTCTAGAATGAAAAATTATTTAATATTTGTAAATCAATCAGTATGATTTACTTTATACACAGAATAAAGGAGAAAAAAGTAGCCTGATTATTTTAATAGAGGTAGAAAAGTATCTGAAAAACTTTAAAATATATTTAAGTCTATGTAAAGGTAAATGCTTATTTATATGTGAAATCTTAGCCATCTAGAAAAACAAGGAGCATTTCCTAATCTACACCCACTCCCAAAAAAGGCTTTTAAATAAACCTACAGGAAGCAACTTACATGTTGGTAAAACCACAAAAGTTTTCCTTTTCTTTTTTTTAAGATTTGTGTAAGGGAAAGAAGACAGCTATACCATTTCTATTTCTATTTAACATTGTTCTGGAGGATTTAGAGAGGATGATAAACAAGGAGAAAAAAAGAGAAATGTCTAAGAATTAGAAAACAGAAATAATCCATCATTATTCTCAGATGACATATTTTGTGCCTGGAAAGCCCAAAACAATTCAGAAATCAATTACTTGATTTAATGAGTAGCTTTACAGGTTTTATGAATGTAAGATCAATATGTATTTCTCCCTACCAATAATAATAATAAGACAATACAATTTTAAAAAGATATCACTTACTGTAGTATTAAAAAATCAAATCTTGGGGGCTGGGTGCTGTGGCTCACGCCTGTAATCCCAGCACTTTGGGAGGCCAAGATGGGCAGATCATGAGGTCAGGAGATTGAGACAATCCTGGCTAACACGGTGAAACCCCGTCTCTACTAAAATACAAAAATTACCCGGGTGTGGTGGTAGACACCTGTAGTCCCAGCTACTTGGGAGACTGAGGCAGGAGAATGGTGTGAACCCGGCAGGTGGAGCATGCAGTGAGCTGAGATCCCACCACTGCACTCCAGCCTGGGCGACAGAGCGAGACTCCATCTGAAAAAAAAAAAAAAAAATTCAAATCTTGAGGAATAAATAAAATAACTGTACTTAACCGTATACAGAAAATAGAAAATATTGAGAGGAATTTGAAAAAAATCCTACATAAACAGAATAATGAACAATATTCACATATTAGAAGAAGATCCAGTATTGTCAACCTGTCAATATTCCCCAATAGTTTCAATGCAATTCATATCATGTTATGAGTTTTTTTTAAACTTGTGTGTTTATATGTAACTTTACATGTTAATTGTAAAATTTGTATGGAAATGAAACAAAAGCGAACACTAGTTAAGGCACACCTATGAAGAACAAGTGAGAAAGATTTGCTTTACAAGATAACAGGGATTATTTTAAATAAATAGATATTTAAGGAGTATGGTATTTTTACAAGGATAGACTACTGGATTGATAGAATAGAAATGAGAGCTCAGAAAGAGCCCTAAGCATATGTTAAAATTTACCTCATAAAAAAGTTGATACTAAAGAGCTCTGGGGACAAAACAGGCTTTTTGATATTTGAACATATAAGAAATAAAATGTAATTTGACTCCTGTTTCACAATATACAAGAAAAAATCAATCCTAGGATTATAGACTTAAATGTGCAAAATAAAACAATAAATCCTCAAGAAGATAATACAGGTATGACTTGGGATAGAAAAGGCAAAAGCTTTAATATAAAAAGATTGATAGGCCATGCCTGTAATCCTAGCACTTTGGGAGACTGAGGCAGGTGGATCACTTGAGGTCAAGAGTTCAAGACCAGCTTGGCCAACATGGTGAAACCCCATCTCTACTGAAAATGCAAAAAATTAGCTGGATGTGTTGGTGCTTGCCTGTAATCACAGCTACTCGGGAGGCGGAGGCAGGAGAATTGCTTGAACCTGGGATGTGGAGGTTGCAGTGAGCTGAGATCATGCCATTGCACTCCAGCCTGGGTGACAGAGTGAGACTCCGTCTCAAAAAAAAAAACACACAAAAATTGATAAAGATGACTTTATAAAATTAACAGCTTTATAAAGGGCAGAAGAGATATTTATAGCACATATAAACAGAAAAGAGCTCTTATTCACATTATAAAAGATGTCTTACAAGCCAACATGGAAAAAAAAATTAGGAAACTCAGCAAAAGATCAGGCATTTAATAGAAAACAATATTCAAATGTCCAGTAGGAGAGAAAATGGTTCAACTACAGCAATTACCACGGGTATCCTAATTAAAACAACAATTAGATACCTTTATTACACATGGGAATAACTAAAATGAAAAAAACTGACATTTCCAAGTGTGGACAACAATATAGAGCCACTGGAATTTTGTACACTGCTGGTCACTGACTGTATGACCTGAAAAGCCAAGTTGAATTGGGTTGAGGAAAAGGGGCTGGAGGAGAAGTCTTCAAGACAGAATGCACTGGGCACACACATCTAAAGACTTACAAAGATATTCAGAGAGTAATATATGCTATTTTGCTTCCATCCTTTCCCTTCTCTCTCAAATCTCACATGAGTTCCTCTTTCGGCTAACTCTAACCCAGCGCCAGACAGAAAAGATTTCTGGGAAACAGTTCTCAGCTTAACAAACTTGAAAATAAAATGGGCAAACAAAGGATGAAAGATAGTTTCACAGAGTTAAAAACACAGGCTTTGGAATCAAGCAATACTAGATTTTAATTTTAATATAGTCTTTTACAATTCATGTGATCTTAGTCAAATTAGCTAATCCCTCAGAGGCTTGGTTTCCATGCCCATAAAATAAGGAAAATGATATATGTCTCACAGACTTGTTTAAAGGTTAAGCATTATAATGCATATATATATGAGAAATATATATA
>NW_016806805.1:2265611-2317873 GCF_001698545.2 Rhinopithecus bieti
ATATATATATATATATTTCTCAAGACAGTGCCTAGTTCATAGTGAGCTTTAATAAATGGTTCCCTTTAACAATACTACTGCTGATAACTTGCAAAGAGACAAGTACTAGAATTTTCCGAGGAGCTTTTAAAATATACTGATACAGACTCTGTCCAGCAACATTCTAATTTATTTGATGAATTTTCCTGTCAATAATGGGATTCATTGAGTCAGGATGCTCCACCTTATAAAATGTCTCAGTCGTAGACTAAGTCAAACTCTTTATTTGCTTTATCTGGACCAGCACTCTTCAGTGTACAAATTTTGTTCCAGTCATGTTTCTAGAGGATACACCTCAGAGTTCATTGGATTTGTAAGTCATCCTGATGACTTTGAGTGACAATAAGAGAAATCCTTGAAAAGGACATTAGGAAATGTATTCATTTAAATTAACAATATTTTGGGAAGCTGGTACTGCAGAATATTAAACGCATTTATTTTCTTCAGATTCTTGCCAGTTGTAGCTTCAGTGGATGACCTTCTAATGACCTTTGTACCAAATGGGGGGATGGGATGAATAAGAGAAATTCTTACTGTAACTCTCTCCTCACTGACTACAGAAGGAAATAATGTTATTCCTACTCGAAATGTAAATGTGAGATACTGTGGTGAATTAATTCACAGGTATGCTGAATGCAATATGACTGAAAAGAAGTGAAAATTTGCTTCTTAGAATTCAATGGGAAGGCAACTACTAATCTTCAAGTTGTAGATGAGTTCCTTTTCGTTGGCAGGCACTCTTTAATGCTTTAAAGTTTAATATTCTCTGAAGAGGAGTTAAATGCATTTTTAACTGCCGTTTGTTGTGTGTTCTGGGAAAATGAAGTAGAAATGGGAATATTAGGGTCATAGTGTGTTGTTACTGAAAATGAATCCCATTTTACCTCTACTTCACAGTATTCATATATTTTTAATATAATGAGTTCATCCATATTTTAAGATTTAAGATCTTACCTTTCAGGCCTGCCCTTCTCTGGTGAGTAGGCTGTTTAGTATTTTTTGCTTTTTGTGGGGATTTTTGTTTTTGCTTTTTTTCTCCTTTTGTGAATTTGTGTACTGGCTGGCAGTTCAATTGATAGAGTTGTATTTTTTTAAGATTGCCCTGCTAAACTCAAGCTTACAGTTTCTTTGAACTAAGTTGGTGGTATGAATGAATAAGAAGAAACTTAAGAAAGACACAGGTATTAAAATATTATGGGTGGGGACAAGTGGCACAGTCAAAACTGGACTAAAGCTGAGAAATGAGAAATTTGGGGAAGTAGTCTGAATTTTGCTCTACATAGTGGGAAAAATCCAGTTCCTGTATGTGTTTGTCCAGATTTAGATAAAAATCATTTTTTTGTAGTTCTTCATCCACAGTTAAAGGGTTTGAAGTGATTTTTCTTCCCTTCACTTTCTCCTCAAATTTTGCCAATAATTAATGAATACATCAAGTATTTATTGAGTGCCTAAAATGTGCTCTAGGCAACAGTGAAAATGCACAGTCCATGTTCTCCCAGGGATTACTATGAGTTCATCCTCTCCCATTACGGATGTCTACTGTTGGCAAAGTCATCATCCACCACAGGCTCTTTGCAGGCTGCTATCTTTCCTTCAGATACATGCCTTTTGTCTCTGAGCCCAAATGGAGGAAAAAGGAGAAACCTTGTACCAATTCCTGGTTCACTATACTCTCAAATATTTCTCAGCCATTGTCTGTAGACATAATAATGGAAAATTAAAAAAAATCAAGTATTAAAAGCAATGTATGTTAGGCACTCTCCTAGTTATTTGCATATGTCATTTTGCTTGATCCTGACAATATGCTATGTTGCTTTTGGGGCTCTCGAGTGATCCTACTTAATCAGTTTCCCCAGGACAACTTCTCTCCTTTGGGTCAAATTTGCCTCAAAGATGAGTCTTAAACACCGTCTAATGTTCAAGTGGTTTATTCTGACAGCATTCTTAGAAGACAAACAGCAGGAACAGGCTGGTGGCAGGGGCCAGATTCAGTTAGCATCAGGTAACCACCTGACTGGGGATCTCCATCTAGAGACCATTCTCAGAGTTTGGGGAATTCTTCCACCTTTCTTCTACTTGTACTCAGTGCACATCAGTAACTAGGTGTTTCTTTCATAAAGGGAGTTCAAGCTATTCTTGTAAGGGTAAACTTTTAATTAAAGTTTGTGAGAGTTGCATCTATGCTGAAGTGGTCTTGTCTCTTGGAAATCCCCTTGTTAGGGTTGGAAACCACCAGGTCAGGGTGCACTACATGGCATAGTGTCAGACCTACAAGATGTCTGAGTGGAATTTATGGCTATCATTAACCCTATAGCCACTGTATGTCTCTTATAATATACTATATTATAGGGAACAGGCCTCCCCATCTGGTCATAAACTGGCCCCAAAACTGGCCATAAACAAAATCTCTGCAGCACTGTGACATGTTCGTGATGGCCATGATGCCCATGCTGGAAGGTTGTGGGTTTACCAGGATAAGGGCAAGGAACACCTGGCCCACCCAGGGTGGAAAACTGCTTAAGGCATTCCTAAACCACAAACAATAGCATGAGCGATCTGTGCCTTAAGGACATGTTCCTGCTGCAGATAACTAGCCAAAGCCCATACCTTTGTTTCCCCGTAAAGGAATGCTTTTAGTTAATCTATAATCTACAGAAACAATACTTATCACTGGCTTGCTGTCAATAAATATGTGGATAAAACTCTGTTTGTGGCTGTCAGCTCTCAAGGCTATCAGTCCTCTAATTTCCTACTCTACACTCTATACTTCGGTGTGTGTGTCTTTAATTCCTTTAAAACCCAGCGTTGCTGGGTTAGGGTCTCCATGACTGAGCTGGTATTGGCACAATATACTATACAGACCACTATTTTGCTCATTTTCTTTGATTAAAAGAAGTTTTAAAGAGTGTTAAAAGAGAGTTTTAAAGCCTTTGTTTAAGGTCACTTGATAAGTAGATGGCTCAACTAGGATTCTAATCCAATTTTAATAACACAGCTCTTAACCCTTTTCACAAATAAGATAAATGATATTTCTCATACATTTTGTTCTTTTGTTTTAAAATGTGTACATAGATACTATGATAAATTACATAACAATTAATTTAAAGAGATTGAATGATTTCATAATAACTTTACTTTGATTATACTTCCTTTTGTAAGAAAAGCAAGTATTCTGATGTGTGGGATGGCACTCAAAATTATTTGATATCTAGGCCAGATGCAATAGCTTATACCTATAATCCCAGCACTTTGGGAGGCTGAAGTGAAGTGGGAGCATTGCTTGAGGCCAGAAGTTCAAGCCTGGGTAATATAGTAAGAATCTGTCTCTACAAAAAATATAAAATAGCCAGGCATGATGTTGTGTGCCTGTAGTCTTAACTACTTGAGAGCATTAGGTGGGAGGATCTCTTGAGTCCAGAAGGTTGAGACTACAGTTAGCCATGATTGTGCCATGGTACTCCAGCCTAAGTGACAGAGTGAGACCCTGTCTCAAAAAAAAAAAAAAAAAAAAAAAAGGTATTTAAAATTGGCCTTTATACTAAAAATATATATATGTTGTCAAATACTCTATTATACTCTAAGCTTCTTGAGGGCAAAGGGAATGATCTTGTTCAGCTTTGTATTCCTAGTGCTTAGCTGTGTCTGTCACTTATGAGGGCAAGAAATTTGTATTAAATGTAGGTGTATAGATAAATAAATTACATTGTTAATGAAGTAGAAGAGTGGTCCAAATATCTAACATAAAATAAGAGCTCCACAATCATTGTCCGGTATTTGTGGAATAAGTTTGCATCAGTATCAGAAAGACAGAAGTAGAGAGGTGACCGTACAGTCATTGGTTCATGCAAAGGGAGAAACTTGGAGTCTACCGAGAGCATGATGCTGATGGCAGTAGGAGAGGAATTACTCACCATCTGAACTCACTTGCTGACTGTGGGACACTCAATCAGACTCTGCATCACTGAGTCCTTTTTTCTTTTAAAACTTCCACATTCATTCATGTAATGTAAATATATGAATACAGTCTAATGGGTATGTGTTTGGAAATGCAATGTGCAGAAAATATTGAGGTAGTAAACAAAAGAGAATATGGGAGACAAATGTCAGAACCAAACAAAAAGGCTGGGAAAGTTGAAAAGGGCAAATGCTTTTTTGCATATTCTTCCTACTTTGTTGACTTAAAACTGATGTCCAAAAGGCTTGTGTGGAAAGAATAAAATAATTTAATCCATCATTAAAATTTAACTGTTTGTTTGATGTTGGCGTGCATTTGTTTTCCTGCATCCTGTAGCTAGATATAGTTAATTTAATTTCATACATGAAACTTGACACACTCTCTCTCTCTCTCTCTCTCCCCCCATATATATATATATTCTGTGCTATATCTGGAGAGAGCACATTGAGTATTGGGATCCCAAAAGAATTAATTACTTGTTTTTCTACTTTGTAATTACACCAATGAAGGATGCCAGTGAAGGAGACTGAATATTTTCAAGATATGGAATTTTATGTTTCTTTGTTTTATTTTCTCTTTATAGTTTTCATTGATTTTAATTAGACAGTCTTCTGTTTATGAGGGAGTATAGGAAATTTAATATCCCCAAACTAAAGAAAACAAACAAAAGAGAGAGAAACATTTAGCAAGATTAGTTCCTTGAATTGTATTTTGCATTCTAGTTTGAGGTTTTCCTTTTTTCCCTTAAGACAGATTTGGTATAGAAAAAGGCACCCCAGGAAAGTGCTCTAAGCTTCCACAGCTCTTGTCTGAGGTGAATGGTGTTTCATTAATTTCACGTGAAATCTTCTTATGTGACAGTATAATTATAATATTATACAGCTTAGCTAGATGGCTTGAAATGATGTGCCAGCACAACCCTAGAAATGCAGGGTCGTGCAGGGTACAAGGAGTCTTCAAGATTTCATTTTGAAAACTAAGTACTCGTGACAAGGGACAAAATTGCTAGTGTATTTCTGTATTTGAGGTGACTTCCATTGCTTACGAGGTACCTTACAGTTTGGTGTGATGTCTCTAATTTTTTGAAATGCCAGTCACTTCAATTCATGCCTCTTTTTGCTTAGGTAAGAACCTAGGAAAACTGTACTGATGACAGATAAGAAAGAAGAAACACTTCATGCTTTGCTATGAGATGGGAGTAATGTAGTACTGGATATCAGAAATTCACTCAAAATAAATTGAAGACTCTTGGGGTGTGAGGTGGGCAAAACTTTTGTATATCGAAAAGCATGAAAAACATCTTTCTTTAGTTCATCACGGAGAGCACATCGATATACAGAACTTTCAAGAAGGCTTTATTTGGCTATTTCACTGTTATCCATTGGAATCTATTCACTTCCATTAATTACCTAGCCTATTAGACCTCCCATTGCTTTTAACAGAGGTTACAGGTAAATGAGAACCATAGCATCATATGTACTCTCAATGCAGTTGAAATCAAATTTCTTATTCCTTGGTATGTGCTATGTAGATCTCCAATCTGCAGCACAGAATTCAATTCCTGCCCCCTCCCCTGCCCACCCCCCAGCATAGTAGTAGGGAAAGGAGAATTGGAGAATTCAATCAAGAAGCCCGGAAATGGGAAACCAGAGCTCAGCCTGTTGTTTACAGCTTGGTACTATGGGTTGGTTGGTTTGTTTTTCTCCAGAATGCTGAAACAACCGGTAAGTTAAGTGAGGGAAAAAAATTCAAATCAATAGTTCAACATTATTGAGAGATAATATATTTGATGGTTTATTTTATTTTTTCAGTTGATTACATTAGGAAAATAGTCACAGGATCCATATGGCACATTGTAGTGAAAATAAGTTTGACATGTAAGTCATTTGTTGTGTCACTATGAATAACTGCTTTGGAGTCTCTGGACATAAATTTATTCATTTATAACATAATGATGGACTATACAGTTATATAAAGTACCTCTGAGTCCTGGAATTTGTTGACTCCTGGGTTTCCATATCTGCCATATTAGAATTAGTGTGCTGTGCAAGGCTAAGAGATTGGTGAACATTTTTCTTCTTATTTAGTTTATAAATTCTCAGGATGAAAACTTTTAAAAATAAAAAGTACATCTTGCACAAACTTTCAAAGGAAGTGCAAAATTTATGAGCTTTCAAAAAGTCCATGTCTTAATCTTTTGCATCAACATATGCAAAAGTAATGAGAGACTTACTATCACATGTTACTCCGAATTAAGGATGCTCAGAAGGAAAAATACGCCCCCCCCACACACACACATAGTTTATAATTCGTGAGGATCTAAGTGTTTTAGGGATGCAGTTTTAAATGTTACTTATGCATTGAACAGCAATCAGGAGCATTTTGGTACATTCTGGGAGATTATCAATTTCAAAATATTAAGTTCTTTCAGAAGCAGAATTTTCAGATAATCCTCTGGGTTGGCATGAGATACCTTTTGGCATAATGCCAACATTAGTGCTTTCAAAAGTGAATATATTTAGTTTCACACAAAATTTAAGCACAGAGGCAGGAATACTAAGTAATATGAATAATGGTCTTCAGATTTTAAGGAAAAATAATATTGCTTTTACTTCATTTTCTTATTCTTCAAAGTCAAATAAATGTGAGGTATGAAGAATTGCTTGGAGAATTTTGGAAAGTGTAGCTGCTTAATGCATGAACCCAGATTTTAGAATATAATTAAATTGAAATAAAGTGAAGAGATTTATTTGTATCACTCACACTTGCTGTGCTTAAAATACTTTCCGAAGCAAATAATTCAGTAAATAACTAAACAAGTGAGAAGGCAGGCAAGCAGGCAAGAAGGCTAGTCAATAATAGGCAATAAGTGTTATCTTCCTCTCTTCATCTCTTCCTTCTTTTGTCATGAGGAATAAATTTTCTATTCAGAAGTGTAAAAGAAGGTGATTAGTATGCATGTTTGTTGCAAAATTATTAATATCAGAGAAAAATAAAACAATCTTCAAATCTAAGAGTAGTCCTGTGATGAAGTAAAATACAGCCTATCTATTTGAAAAGTGATTGAGTTATTAAAATAATGACTCTGTGTGTATTGGTATGCACCTATTCATTCAGGTTGTGTATAACTGACCTAAATTCTAATTGGCCATTAGTCTATTTTAACTGGTTTGGCCCCTGTCAAACTGGTTGTTAAATATTTTTAATATCATCCTAAGACTTGTATAATACACAAAAATACTTGGAATACAAGGTTGTTTGATCAGAATTTAATGCAAAATTTAACATAAAGATTGAATTATCCATATTTTTAAAACACATGAATATTTAAAATAGAATATTTAAAAAATAGAATAAAAACTTCTGACATTATTAAAGCAGGTATATGGTCAGTAAAAAAATTATTAAAGCAGGAAATCATAGAAATGAATACATGTAGAAATTAATTTGTTTACATCTAAAACATGTAAGTGTATATTCATTCACCAATTTTTTGATAATGAGGCAAGGATTCTTTATACCTGGGACTTATAATTGAAGATTAAAATTGTCTTTTTATAGACCACATATACATAATTGATGCATTCTTTATTATTTTCCTTTACAGTGGAATTAAGAACTTAAAAATACTAGCAAAGAAAGTCGACTGCAGAGTGGGCCGGGTGTGGTGGTTCACGCCTGTAATCTCAGCACTTTGGGAGGCCGAGGCAGGTAGATCACGAGGTCAAGAGATCGAGACCATCCTGGACAATATGGTGAAACCCCATCTCTACTAAAAGTACAAAAATTAGCTGGGTGTGGTGGCGCACATCTGTAGTCCCAGCTACTCAGGAGGCTGAGGCAGGAGAATTGCTTGAACCCGGGAGGTGGAGGTTGCAGTAAGCTGAGACGGCACCACTGCACTCCAGCCTGGTGACAGAGCAAGACTCTCCATCACACACACACACACACACACACACACACACACACACACACACACAGAAAGAAAGAAAGTTGACTGCAGAATTCTGCTTTTGGATCAGGCACGGAGGCTCATGCCTTTAATCCCAGCCCTTTCAGAGGCCAAGGTGGGTGGATCACTTGAACTCAGGAATTTGAGACCAGCTTGAGCAACATAGTGAGACCCTGCCTCTACAAAAATACAAAAAGTAGCTGGGTGCAGTGGCATGCACCTGTTGTTCCAGCTACTTGAGAGGCTGACGTGGGAGGAACACTGGAGCCCAGGAGGGTGAGGCTGCAGTGAGAGATCGTGTCACTGTACTCCAGGCTGGGCAAGAGAGCAAGACCCTGACTCAGAAGGAGAAGGAGAAGGAGAAGGAGAAGGAGGGGAAGGGGAAGAGGAAGGAGAATGCAGTTTTTGTGATTTTTTTTTCCAAATCATTTGAAGACATATTACCATGCTTAATTTTACAGAATTTTTTTAGTGATTTATATTTATTGAATCTTTGCAAACGATTCAGCTTAATTTTCATAGAAATAACAACTACATTTTATGCCCATACTTCATAAATTTATATACTTATTACATTATATAATTAAATTATTTATTGCATTTACATTATTATGTATATACAAACACAAGTACAACTACTATCATAAAATTTGGGAATATTGAAATAATTTTTGTGTCTACACTGAAATATCTAAGTAATAAAATGTGCTGTCAATTTATCTAAATTCTATTCATTGCTTCTAGTAATAGTCTACAATTCTGGTGAGCTAGCTGGGTACCGCTGAAAAATTACCTTAATCTTTTTTCTTCGTTTATGAGTCCAGGGAATCCCACTGCAATTGCTGCAACATAGTTTGAATGACTTTTTTTCCTTTTAAGCAGTAAACAACAGGGTCAGATTTGGCTATATGAATGTCAGCACTTCCAAGTCCTCAGGAATAGGAAGCCCCCTAAGATCTGATGACAAGGAGGCTGAGATTAAAGGGGCAATTATTGCTCCTAACTGGAATAAGCATTTTCTCATCCTGAGGATTCTAAAATAGTAACAAAAAGATTCTAGAAACATTGTTTAATCAATATAGATAACAAGGAGATATTCATGGTTTCTGTGATACTTAAGATAGATCCCACTGCCAAATAAAATCTTAGAATATTTTATATCATAATGGCTTTCCCTTCACATGGGAATCAGGAAATGTTTTCAGCTAAGACCGAGTTGTGAAGAAAGATTTTCATAAAGATTTTACTTGTGAAAAACTTTTTGAATGAGCTTGCATCAATTCAATTCAATCTTCCAACTCAACAATATGTCCATGTCTACCCTCAGGGCATAAGGAAAGAAAGGGAAAGGGAGAGATTATTATCTGTTTGAAAACAAAACAAAACATCCCCAAAATAACAACAAAAAACAACCATCACAACAGTAAAGCAAACAATAAATCCTTTTTTTGACTTCACATTCTACTCGAGCCCTGATCTTAATTTTTAGCCTTCCTTTGCATCAAACTGCCTAGAGAGAGTTGTTAATGTTTGCTTTTTCCGATTCATTTTCTCCTATTTTCTTTTGAATCCTTTGTAAAACTAGTTTCTACTCTAATAGTTTGCTGAAACTGTTCCTGTTGTCAATAATTACCTCCGTATTGCTAAATTCAGTGGTGAATTCAGTCCACATATTCCTTGACCTATGGCAGAATTTGATTCAGTTATCATGCCTTCTCCTTGGATATACATGTTTTCACCTGGCTTCTGTGACACAGTGAAACTTTTAGCTTAATGTCTCTGTCATCAGCCACTTTATAAATTTACTTTCTTTGTTCTCCAACTCCTAAATGTTAGAGTATACCAGGGAACAATTTTCCTTGCACTTATAACTCCCATAGATCTTACCATTCTCGATGTTTTACATATCATTGATATGCTGTTGATGCCTAAATTTGTGTGTCTAGCCTATACCTCTCCCCTAAAATCCAGATTTGAATATCTAATTTCTTATTAAAAACTTGGATGTCTAATAGAAATCCCAAAATCAACGTGTCCCAAATTGAACTCTTGACCTTCCCTCCAAACTTTTCATCAGCCTTCCCATCTAAGAAAATAATCATTTTCCTTCTTGTTGCTCAAATCAATAATGTTTACCTAACCACAATTTAAGTATATCCTGCATCCTATGTGTTCACAAGTCTTGTCACCTCTGCCTTTAGAATATAACCAGAACTCAAAGATGTTTCATCACTTCCCCTGCTCACCAATCTGCTTTTTGCCTGGGCTTTTGCCAATAATCTCTTAACCTGGTCTCCCTGCCTCCATTCTTCTATCCTACTGTCCATCCACAGAGATGCTATAGTGGTTCCTTTAAATGACACTTTAGATATTGATCGTCTTCCGCTTGAAATGTCTAGTGGCTGCCCACCTCCTGTAAAATAAAAGTCAGGGCTCTGAGAAGACCCTGCAAGAGCAAAAGAAAGGCTCTGCTCCCTCTCAGACTCAGTCTGACCACATGGCTCAAACCAAGCTGTCCTTAAGTAATCTCTGACCAGAACAAACATAATGCCTTGGGTGTTTAGCACTGGCTGATCCCTCAGCCTGGAATACTTTCCTTCATTTTATGCATGTGAATAACTTTTTCACATTTTCATGTTTTGTTCAAATAGTATTTTAACACTGAGGCCTTCACTGTCTACCTTGTTTAACACAGCAATCCCTCCCTCCCCAACATAGCATAACCTAACAGGACATAAAAGAACAATATCCCTTTAACCATACCTATATTCAGGGGAAGCATTGCCAGTCAATCTGAGTTGCTTTTAGTAGAAGGATAATTTTGCTGCCTCTTCAGACCCTGGTGGTATAGTACGGGAGGAAAGCGTGTATGGATGCCATGCAACAGATGTCAGTGCAAACATGCTGAGACGAGAGAGAGAGCCAGTTTATATTCAGGGAAAGCATGGCCAGTTAATTTGAAGTGACTGGTTTAGGGAGAGTGGAGCAGAAAGAGGCTTCCTCCCCTCAGCAACCCTACAGTCATCTTGTTGCACTTGAATCATCACAAAATCCTAATCACTGAAATTTCACTCAGTCAACTTGAGATGTACTTGACCAGTGGCCATTACAGTTCAGAAAATGTAGTTCCAGGCATCAATAATACATGTTGATCTTTCCAAAACTAAGTTTTAGATAGTTATTGACCATTTATATTTTGGAAAATAACTTTAGAGGCAATTAGGGATACTACTAACTACCATTATTGGGAACCCTTGATGAGCTGGAGGATTTTTTGCATAAGTGCTTTAAATATATTATCTATTTAATCTTTCCACCCACACTTCAGGGTAGATATTATTATATCAATTTCTAAGGTGAGAAAACTGAAGCTTGGAAGGTTAAGAAACTTGCTGATTGGTATACTTGCTAAGTGGCAGGTCATTTTGACAGCCAGCTATGTGTTTTTCCCATTCATTGTATCTTGTTGTATAAAAGAGCAATGAAGAGCAATAGATGTGGAGAACACAGTATTTCAAACCGAGTGAAGCAGTTCACGTTTCAAATCTCAAAGCAAATGTTCACATATTTTAGAAATAAAATATTTCCATTTGTATTTTTGCTATTGGAAAGGCATAAATGGTAACATCTCGTGAAATGAAACAAAATAAATACATAAATAACCTCCCTACCCCGCTCGTGCATGTTTTGCAAGCATGACAGACAGATTTATAAGACATGTCTAAACCTCAAAAAATCATGTGCTAATAAACCCATGACAATAACCATGAGTCACTCTATTAGTCCATTCTTACATTGCTATTAAGAAATACCTGAGACTGGGTAATTTATAAAGGAAAGAAGTTTAATTGACTCACAGTTCTGCATGGCTGGAGAGGCCTCAAGAAAACTTATGATCATGGTGGAAGGCAAAGGAGAAGCAAGGCACTTTCTTCACAAGTCATCAGGAAGGAGAAGTGCTGAGTGAAGGAAGAAGAGCTCCTTATGAAACCATCAGATTTCAGGAGAACTCATGAACTATCACGAGAACAGTGTGGGGGCAACCACTCCCTTGATTCAATTATCTCCACTTGGTCCCTCCCTTGAAACATGGGGATTATGGAGATTATATTTCAAGATAAGATTTGGGTGGGAACACAAAGCCTAACCATATCATTCTGCCTCTGGCCCCTCCCAAATCTCATGTCCCTTTCACATTTCAAAACCAATCATGTCTTCTCAACATTCCCCCAAAGTAGTCTCATCTGAGAAAAGGCAAGTTTCTTCTGCCTAAAAGCCTGTAAAATCAAAAGCAACTTAGTTGCTTCCTAAACACAATGGGGGTACAGGCATTGGGTTAATACGCCCATCCCATATGGGAGAAATTGGCCAAAATGAAGGGGCTACAGGACCCATGCAAGTGCAAAATCCAGCATGGCAGTTATATCTTAAAGTTCTGAAATGATCTCCTTTGACTCCATGTCTTGGTCATGCCGATGCAAGAAGTGAGTCCCAGTGGTCTTGGGAAGCTCCACCCCTGTGTCTTTGCAGGGTACAACCACCCTTCTGGCTCCTTTCATGGGCTGGCATTGTCTGTGGCTTTTTCAGGTTTACAGTGCAAGCTGTTGGTGGATCTACCATTCTAGGGTCTGAAGGACAGTGGCCCTCTTCTCACAACTCCACTAGGCAGTGCTCCAGTGGGGACTCTGTTTAGGGGCTCTGACCCCACATTTTTTTTTTCCTCACTGCCCTAGCAGAGGTTCTCCATGAGAACTCCACCCCTGCAGCAAATTTCTGCCTGGACATCCAGGTATTTAGCTACATCCTCCAAAATCTAGGCAGAGGTTCCTAAACCTCAATTCTTAACTTCTGTGCACCCATGGGCTCAACACCACATGGAAGCTGCCAAGGCTTGGGGCTTGCACCCTCTGAAGCAATGGTCCAAGCTGTAACTTGCCCCTTTTTAGCCAAGGCTGGAGTTGAAGCAACTGGGCCAGGGCACCATGTCCTGAGGCTGCATAGAGACAGGGGGCCCTGGGCCCAGCCCATTAAATCATTTTTCCTTTCTAAGCCTCCAGGCCTGTGATTGGAGGGGCTGCTGTGAAGGTCTCTAAGGTGCCCTGGAGACATTTTCCTAATTGTCTTGGCGATTAACATTAAGTTCCTGTTACTTATGCAAATCTCTGCAGCACGCTTGAATTTCTCCCCAGAAAATGGGTTTTTCTTTTCTACTGCATTGTCAGGCTGCAAATTTTCCAAATTTTATTCTCTGCTTCCTCTTGAATGCTTTGCTGCTTAGACATTTTTTCCAGCAGATACCCTAAACCATCTCTCTCAAGTTTAAAGTTCCACATATCTCTGAGGCAGGGGAAAATTGCTGCCAGTCTCTTTCCTAAAGCATAACAAGAGTCACCTATGCTCTAGTTCCCAAGAAGTACCTCATCTCCATTTGAGACCACCTCAGCCTGGACTTCATTGTCCATATAACTATCAGCTTTTTGTCAAAACCATTCAACAAGTGTCTAGGAAGTTCCACACTTTCTCGTCTTTTCCTGAACCTTTCAAACTGTTTCAACTTCTGCTGTTACCCAGTTCCAAAGTCACTTCCACATTTTTGGGTATCTTTACAGCAGCACCCCACTGCTGATACCAATTTACTGTATTAGTTTATTCCCCAAGACTGGGTAATTTAAAAATGAAAGAGGCTTAATTGACTCACAGTTCCATATGGCTGGGGAGGTCTCAGGAAATTTACAGTCATGGCAGAAGGTGAAGGGAAAGCAAGGCACCTTCTTCACAAAATGGCAGAATGGAGAAGTGCTGAGTGAAGGGGGAAAACCCCTTATAAAACCATCAGATCTCCAGAGAACTCACAAACTATCATGAAAACATATGGGGGAAATTGACCCCATGATTCAATTATCTCCACCTAGTCTCTCCGTGGACACGAGGGGATTATGGGGATTACAATTCAAGATGAGATTTGGGTGTGGACACAAAGCCTAACCACATCACTCACCTTCTATTTATCTCCAATTCCCTGTTTACATACCGATCTGATTCATTTCCAGGCATATGACATATACGTGAATATTTTTACCACCTTATGCTATTTTTAGCTTTATGATCTATGTGATGGAAAAGTACAAGAGGTTTGTTCTTCTTTTAATCAGATTATTCAGGGTTTTTGTCCAGGATGAGTGCTTCTCAAAGTATGTTCACTGCTCTGAATATTTAGAGGCAAGAAGATACTTCATTGGTTATTATACTGGGTGAAAGAGATAATCACAAGACAAGATCATAAGGCTATCTATCAAGATCAACAAAACTTGATAGAGCTTCTAGCAATATAGGAGATAGAAGCACATGTTTTTCCATCTTTTTTTTAACTACTGAATCCAAGAACATAGTTTATGAATCCAAATACAATTTCGCAAAATAGTCATATGCAGGAAATGAGAGGAGTAAGAGGAGAAAAAAATCTGAATAAAAAGAATACTGGTTGCAAAAGAGATCTGTGAATGCAGCATGCTTATAATGATGGTTATATGACAATTGCAGTCACTATAAAATGTTACAGCAGAAAATGGTTATTTTCAAAAAAAGCAAAATGCAGTGATTCAATATTGTGAAATATCTGAGTTGCTTTTAGTAGAAGGATAATTTTGCTGCCTCTTCAGATCCTGGTGGTACAGTACAGGAAGAAAGTGTGTATGGATGCCACGCAACAGATGTTAGTGCAAACATGCTGAGACGAGAGAGAGAGCCAGTTTAATTAATCCTAGAAAAATTCCCTGAACAGACACTTAATACAATTTTGTTCTGTATATCTTTATCAATGTATGAAAAAGTATGATAATAATTTGGATAAAGTAGGCTTACCATCTTGAAAGCAGTGTGAAACTACTTTCATTCCATTCAGTTTAATTAATGCACTGCTATAACAGGGCAGTTGAGTTTGCTAGAACAGAAACAGTGGAGTCAGACAGGTCTAAGTTCAGCTCTTCAATGGAGAACATTGTTCATTGCTTGATTCTTCAATATTTCAACCACTAGAGCACAATAGGGTTGTTGTGAGAATTAGAAGATAAAATATGTTTAAAAAATGGCTAATATATCCCACATAACAGAACTCAAAGAAATTGAGAAATTATAATCAGTTGTATTTTTATTGGCTTTCCTATCATTTCCCTTTTTTTCTTTATTGCTTTCATTTTTTTAAAGTAACAGGATATTTTGCTTACAAATTATCAGTTGCCTTTATTTACAGCAGGTGAAACATTAAATCTTTGGAAGAATGCAACTTGAGAAATATTTATTAGGTATGCCAATGCATTCTGGAGAAAGAATGCAACTGTGTATTTCTTTGTCCTAACAGAGATTATTTCTCTCTCCCTGTGACCTTTGCTGGGTTCAGATATGAAATCAGTGAGAAAAAAGTGAACAAATTTGTAGTAGAATTAGGGAACCCTCTGTGAAAAAACACTCTGACACTTTTATTTAGAAGAATAAGCTTCAACAAAAAAGCTACAACTTTGCAAAATTTCTCTATGTAAATAATTGGAAAGAATGGTTGATTTGACTCACAAAAAGAGTGGTCTTTACTTTCCGTCTCTAGCAATGACAGCAGCAATTGCAATAGGGAACTGGAAAGTTTTTAGGTTCTTCCTTGATGAGGTCTTTGTGTCCATGACTTGCCTCTTGCACTGAGTTATTATGTGGGCATGCAGAACTATCCAAGTATGTAGAGGAAAAGGGAGAAAGAAATAAGAAGAAATTTTTAAATAGTGTATTATAGGATTATATTTATATTGACAAATATTAAAAGAGATGTGATCTTATCTTGAATCCTGATAGTCAATCAGAATATATACAGACATATACAAACAAACACATATATATTTCATGCATATTCACATATACATTATTACATTATGATTATTGTTATTACTATTATACCTGTAATTTTGGGTCACAAATCCAGATATTATGGAATATGCCAGAATGAAATGGATGTATCCTAAACACAAGGAGTTTATGATGAATTAGGTGAAATAGACATGTTTGCAAATGACTTATTATTTGTGTTGAAGCTGTTGAGTGAGGCTGTGGAAAATTCCAGTATTTCTACAAACGGAAATAGTTGAGAAGGCATTCTCAGTGGGCAGTAGGATTATCTTAGGCAGAATGGGAAGTTCAAAAATCAATTGGGATCATGGTGGACAGGAGGCAGGATTAAATTGCAGCTCTCACTTGGATGGACAGAGCAGCATGTGGAGGCTTGCACTGTGAACTTTTGCTCCAGAATGACTCAGGAGTAAGTCAGGAAAGCTGAGAGGACCCAGGGACCTTCGGAAGGAAGCAAAATGCTCCTACAGGACCTGGGAGATGTCTCAAATACTGGGTCCTTGGGCAAGACTGCCAGAGGCACTGGGAAAAGACCACAGGGAGAAGGGACCTTTGTAACAGTTTGAATTGATCAAGAATTCTCCTGGCCAGAACTTGGGGGAGGGTGTGAATTGGGTGTGCAGATTCCACAGGAAGGGAGGTGCAAAAGCCCTACTTGTTTTTGCAGCTGTGAGGCAGGTAGCCTGGAGCAAGTTTTCAGCCCTGCTTGCCTACTGCCTGGAAACAGACTCAGTGCTATTGTTGGGGGTACAGTGGGAGTGAGACTGGACTTTTGGATTGCATGTGAGCTGGGTGAGGCCTGTGACTGCCGGCTTTCCCTCACTTCCCTGACAACCTGTATGACACAGTAAAGGCAGCCATAATCCTCCTAGGAACATAACTCTCTTGACCCAGGAACCACACTCCTATCCCCCACAGCAGCTGCAGCAAGACCTGCCCAAGGAGAGTCTGAGCTCAGACATGCCTAGCCCTACCCCTACCTAATGGTCCATTCCTACCCACCCTGGTAGCTGAAGACAAAGGGCATATACTGTTGGGAGTTCTAGGGCTCTGCCCACCACTTGATCCTCTCTATACTTCCACAGCTGATATGCTCTTGAAAGTGCTACCTCGTGGAAGGAGGCTAACCAATACAAAAATAGTGCATTAAACAATGAAAGCTAAGAACCCTCATGGAGTCCATTTCACCCTCTTGCCACTTCCACTGGAGCAGGGACTGGTATCCATGGCTGAGAGACCCACAGACAGTTTACATCACAGGACTCTGTGCAGGCAACCCCCAGTACCAGCCTGTAGCCTGGTAGACTTGCTGGGTGGCTAGATCCAGGAGAGAGATAACAATCACTACAGCTTGGCTCTCGGGAAGCCACATCATTAGGAAAAGGGAGAGAGTACAACACCAAGGGAACAAAAAATTCTGAACAACAGCCTTGAGCACTAGACCTTCCTTCTGACGGAGCTTACCCCAATGAGAAGGAACCAGAAACCAACTCTGATAATGTGACCAAACGAAGTTCTTTAATGCCCGAGACAATCGCACGAGCTCACCAGCAATGGATCCAAACCAAGAAGAAATCCCTGATTTACCTGAAAAAGAATTCAGAAGGTCAGTTATTAAGCTCATCAGGGAGGCAACAGAGAAAGGCAAGACCAATTTAAGGAAGATAAAAAAAAAAAAAAAAAATGATAAAAGAAATGAGGGGAGAGATTTTCAATGAAATAAATGGCATAAATAAACAATTTAAAAAGTTCAGGAAACAATGGATGCATTTATAGAAATGCAAAATGTCTGGAAAGTCTCAGCAATAGAAACAAATAAGCAGAAGAAAGAAATTCAGAGCTTGAAGACAAGTTTTTCAAATTAACCCAATGCAACAAAGACAAAGATAAAAAGAATTAAAAAAATGAACAAAGCCTCCAAGAAGTCTGGGATTATGTTAAACAACCATACCTAAGAATAATTGGCATTCCTGATGAAGAAGAGAAATCTGAAAGTTTGGAAAACATATTTGGGGAATAATCAAGAAAACCTTTCTCAGCCTTGCTAGAGACCTAGACAGAAGAAGCTCAAAGAACACCTGGGAAATTCATTGCAAAAAGAAAATCACCTAGGCACATAGTCATCAAGTTATCTAAAGTTAAGACAAAGGGAAGACTCTTAAGAGCTGTGAGGCAAAAGCACCAGGTAACCTACAAAGGAAACGTATCAGATTAACAGCAGATTTCTCAGCAGAAACCCTACAAGCTAGAATGGATTGAGGTCCTATCTTCAGCCTCTTTAAACAAAAGAATTATTGCCAAGAATTTTGTATCCAGTGAAACTAAGCCGGATAAATGAAGGAAAGATACAGTCTTTTCAGAAAATGCTGAGAGAATTCACCACTACCAAGCCAGCACTACAAGAACTGCTAAAAAGAGCTCTGAATCTTGAAACAAATTCTGGAAACACATCAGAACAGAACTTCTTTAAAGAATAAATCTCACGGGACCTATGAAACAAAATACAATAAAAAAAAAAAAAAAAAAAACACCAAAAACCCAAGGTATACAGGCGACAAATAGCATGATAAATGGAATGATCTCAGCACAAACATTGACTGTACATGGCCTAAATACTCCACTTAAAAGATAGTGAATTGCAGAATGGATAAGAATTCACCAAGCAACTATCTGCTGCCTTCAAGAGACTCACCTATCACATAAGGACTTACATAAACTTAAGGTAATGGGGTGGAAAAAGACATTCAATGCAAATGGACACCAAAAGCAAACAGGAGTAGCTATTCTTATATCAGACAAAACTTTAAATCAATGGCAGTTAAAAAAGACAAAAAGAATATTATATAATGATAAAAGGCCTTGTACAACAGGAAAATATCACAATCCTAAGTATATATGCAACTAACTCTGGATCTACCAAATTTATAAAATAATTACTAATAGACCTAAGAATTGAGATAGACAGCAACATAAAAATAGTAAGGGACTTCAATACTCCACTGATGGCACTAGACAGGTCACCAAGACAGCAAGTCAACAAAGTGACAATGGATTTAAATCATACCCTGGGCCAGGTGTGGTGGCTCATACCTGTAATCCCGGCACTTTGGAAGGTTGAGGTAAGCAGATCACCTGAGGTCAGGAGTTCAAGACCAACCTGACCAACATGGTGAAACCCCATCATTACTAAAAATACAAAAATTAGTGGGATGTGGTGGCAGGTGCCTGTAATCCAAGTTACTCAGGAGGCTGAGGCAGGAGAATGGCTTGAACCTGAGAGGCAGAGTTTGCAGTAAGCTGAGATTGTGCCACTATACTCTAGCCTGAGTAACAGAGCGAGACTCCATCTCAAAACAAACACCTATATACTGGAACAAATGGACTTAACAGATACTGATATTTATAGAACATTCTACCTAACAACTGCAGAATATACATTTTATTGATCAGTGCAAGGAACTTTCTCCAAGATGGACAATATGATAGGCTACAAAACAAGCCTCAATAAATTTAAGAAAATTGAAATTATATCAAGCACTCTGTCAGACCACAGTGGAATAAAATTGGAAATCAGCTCCAAAAGGAACCCTCAATACCATGCAAATGCATGGAAATTAAATAACCTGCTCCTGAGTGATCATTGGGTCAAAAATGAAATCATGATGGAAATTTAAAAATTATTCAAACTGAATGATAATAGTTACACAACCTATCAAAACCTCTGGGATACAGCAAAGGCGATGTGAAAAAGAAAGTTCATAGCCCTAAAAGCCTACATCAAAAAGTCTGGAAGAGCACAAACAATCTAAGGTCACACCTCAGGAGCTAGAGGAATAAGAACAAATGAAACCCAAACTCAGCAGAAGAAAAGAAATAACTAACACCACAGCAGAACTAAATGAAATTGAAACAAACAAACAAAAAAAGATAAATGAAACAAAAAGCTGATTCTTTGAGAATATAAATAAAATTGATAGACCATTAGCAAGATTAACCAAGAGAGAAAATCCAAATAAGCTCAATTAGAAACAAAACAGGAGATATTACATCTGACACCACAGAAATACAAAGGATAATTTGAGGCTACTATGAACACCGTTGCACACATAAACTAGAAAACTTAGAAGAGATAGATAAATTCCTGGAAAGATAAAACCCTCCTAGCTTAAATCAGGAAGATTTAGATACCCTGAACAGACCAATAACAAGCAGCCAGATTGAAATGGTAATAAAAAAAATTACCAACAACAACAACAACAAAAAAGTCCAGGACCAGAAGAATTCACAGCAGAATTCTACCAGACATTCAAAGAAGAATTGTTACCATTCTTATTGACACTATTCCACAAGATAGAGAAAGAGAGAATCCTCCCTAAATCATTCTATGAAGCCAGCATCACCCTAATATCAAAACCAGGAAGGACATAACCAAAAAAGGAAACTACAGACCAATATCCCTGATGAACCTGGATGCAAAAATTCTTAATACCAGCTAACCAAATCTAACAACATATCAAAAAGATAATCCACTATGATCAAGTGGGTTTCATACAGGGATGCAGGGATAGTATAACATATACAAGTCAATAGATGTGATACATCACATAAATAGAATAAAAAAATTACATGATCATCTCAATAGATGCAGAAAAAAATTCAACAAAATCCAGCATCCCTTTATGTTTAAAACTCTCAGCAAAATCGGCTTACAAGGGACATACCTCAATGTAGTAAAAGTTATCTATGACAGACCCACAGCCAACATTATACTGAATGAGAAAAAGGTGAAAGCATTTCCTCTGAGAACTAGAACAAGATGAAGATGCCCATACTGACCACTTCTCTTCAACATAGTACTGGAAGTTCTAGCCAGAGGAATCAGACAAGAGAAAGAAAGAAAGGGCATCCAAATTGGTAAAGAGGAAGTCAAACTGTTGCTGTTTGCTGGTGGTATGATTGTTTACCTACAAAGGCCTAAAGACTCCTCCAGAAAGCTCCTAGAACTGATAAAATAATTCAACAAATTTACCTGATACAAAATTAATGTACACAAATCTGTAGTTCTGTATACCAACAGCGACCAAACTGAGAATCAAATCAAGAACTCAACCCTTTTTACAATAGCTGCAAAAAATAAAATAAAATAATAAAATAAAATACTTAGGAATATACCTAACCAAGGTGGTGAAAGACCTCTAAAAGGAAAACTACAAAACACTGCTGAAGGAAATAATAGACAACACAAATGGAAACACATTCCATGCTCATGGATGGGCAGAATCAATATTGTGAAAATGACAATACTGCCAAAAACTATCTACAAATTCAATGCAATTCCCATCAAAATACCACCAACATTCTTCGCAGAACTAGAAAAAGAATCCGAAAATTCATATGGAACAAATTCATATGGAACATTCATTTGGCCTGCATAGCCAAAGCTAAGCAAAAAGAACAAATCTGGAGGAATCACATTACCTGATTTCAGACTATACTATAAGGCCATAGTCACAAAAACAGCATGGTTCTGGTAAAAAAAAAATAGGCATATAGAGTAATGGAATGGAATGGAGAACCCAGAAATAAAGCCAAATACTTATAGCTAAGTGATCTTCGACAAAGCAAACAAAAACATAAAGTGGGGAAAGGACATCCTATTCAACAGATGGTGCTGTGATAATTGGCTAGCCACATGTAGAGGAATGAAACTGGATCCTAATCTCTCACTGTATACAAAAATTAACTCAAGATGGATCAAGGACTGAAACTATAAAAATTCTAGAAGATAACATTGGAAAACCCCTTCTGCACATTGGTTTGGGCAAGGATTTCACGACCAAGAACTCAAAAGCAAATGCGATGGAAACATAGTTAAATATCTAGCACTTATTTAAAGAGCTCTTGTTTGACAAAAGGAACAGTCAGCAGAGTAAACAGACAATCCACAGAGTGGGAGAAAATCTTCACAATCTATAAATCTGACAAAGGACTAATATCCAGAATCTACAATGAACTCAAACAAATTGGCAAGAAAAAAAAATCTCATCAAAAAGTGGGCTAAGGACATGAATTGACAATTCTCAAAAGAAGATATACAAAGGTCAACAAATATATGGAAAAATGCTTAATATCACTAATGTTCAGGGAAATGCAAATCAAAACCACATGCGAAAACACCTTACTCCTGCACGAATGGCCATAAAAAAAAATACTGAAATAACAGATGGTGGTGTGGATGCAGTGAACAGGGAACACTTCTGTACTGATGGTGGGAACAACCACTGTGGAAAACAGTGTGGAGATTTCTTTTTTAAAGAACTGAAAGTAAAACTACCATTTGATCCAGCCATTCCACTACTGGGTGGAATGGAATCCAGAGGAGAAGAAGTCATTATATGAAAAAGATACTTGTGCACGCATGTTTATAGCAGCACAATTCATAATTTTAAAAATGTGGAACCAACCCAAATGCCCATCAATCAATGAGTGAATAAACGAAATACTACTCAGCCATAAAAGGGAATGAATTAATGGCATTCACAGCAACCTGGATAAGATTGGACACTGTTATTGTAAGTGAAGTCTCAGGAATGGAAAACCAAATGTCGTATGTTCTCACTCATAAATGGGAGCTAAGCTATGAAGATGCAAAGGCATAAGAATGACACAATGGACTTTGGGGACTCGGGGGAAAGGGTGGGAAAGGGGTGAGGGCTAAAAGACTACAAATTGTGTGCAGTGTATACTGCTCAGGTGATGGGTGCACCAAAATCTCATATCAGCACTAAAGAACTTACTCATGTAACCAAACACCACCTTTTCCCCAATAACCTATGGAAACAAAAATTTAAATCAATTGGGAGAGCAGTGAAGAGTTGGATGTGTCTGGTGCATGGGTGAATTCATCAGGGGTTAAGGCTGGTGAGAGAATCTGTAGCCAGATCTTAGAGGGCTTTGGGAACTTGGGATTTTACTATTGATGATAGCGTGTGAGTTGGGAGTTCCATGATCTGAACTGTGCCTTAGGACAGTTATTCTGTCAGTCAATATGCAAGGACTGAAGAACAAGGGCAGGGGATTGATTGACAGGAGTTTTAGCAGCCTTCAGTCTATGATTTGCCTAGTTCACATGTCTCCACAGTGCTTTAAAAAACTAGAACTCAAAATGCATCCCTTTAGTATATAAAAGTATCATTATGTCCTGGGCTGTGCTAGAGTTTTAGGGCCCAGAATTCGATGACCATGTTTAAATGTCAATGGGTATAGGGGAGGATGCCGCTGGAGGGGAGTGTATAACTTCCTATTTCCCAGATGTCATTTCAAGCTTATGGGTAAGGACTATGGATAATTTAGTTTGCAGGTCTCCTAACAAAGGAAATTGCTATCCAGAAATTAAATGAAGATATAAAAGCAGCTTTCTAATTATCACACTCCACAGCCTAGCTATAGAATATGACTGATTTGATTTAAAATATTTAATTCATTTAATATAAAATCCATTGTAGTTAGAAATACAAAAAGAGGGGTTCTAGGAGAAGATTGAGATTTCAAGTACTACACTAAGACCAGACGTTTAACTACCTTTGTGTTTTCCAATACAATGAAACTTTTAATGCCATAATAATGGTTTTTCTGTTCATTTAACTTTAAATATTTGCCATGCCATGGATATGGATCACTTTTATATCCCTTTGGGTTCCCAGACCTCTTACAGAGGCCAGAAATAAGCAGATGATAAAGGTTAGTTTTCAGTGCCTTTTGAGTGGACTCTAAAGCGTTGCCTTCCAATATTATGGAGAGATTTGAGGGAATAATTTTCCTGTATCATCCAATGGTTATGATGACTCAGGGCCTCTAGGCCTTATCCTGGTCACTATGTTATATAATGGGATAAAAGCAACAGCTATACAGGAAAACTGCTCTTGATGACTGAAGTCATGGCTACCAATGGCACTGAATTTCCTTCAAGGTATAGGATGCAGTTAAAAGCCCCATTCACTGATCTTTATGTCTTTATGACGTGTGTGTGTGTGTGTAATTATATAGTATTAAATCCATTAAGTACTGTCAAAAGCTTAGACATATAAACTTTTAAATGTTTCATAACTATGTATTAGTTAGCTACTGCTAAGTAATGAATTACCCTACCACTTAGAAGTTTCTAACAGCAATAATTTATTATTGATCACAAGTCAAATGGTCAACTCGGTGGTTTTGCAGATTTGAGCTGAGCATGGCAGGGCTCTCTCACGTGTCTGTAGTAAACTGTGAGTTTGTTAGGTGGCCTTAGTCATCTTACTTAGTTGGGTTTTCTCACATGTATGGGGCCTCAGCCTGAGACATCTGTGCCAACTTGACTCTCCCACACAATGTCGTATTCTAAGAAGCTAGGTCAAGAAAGTTCTAATGGAAAGGTACAGGAGGAAAAGAGTATAGAAGCCCACAAGATCTCTTTAGGCTTTGATTTGGAAAAGACACATTATTATTTCTGCACATTCTACTAGGCAAAACAATTTAAAGGATAATCCACACTCAAGGAGAAAACAGACCACCCTTCAGGGTGGGAAGAGTTGCAAAAGCACATTGCAAAGGATGTGCATACAGGACAGGCGGAAGGAATTGGTGTCATTCCTGCAATTAATCTACCACATCTAATCCAGGAAATTATGAAATCAAAGATAACAAATATTTATAAATGTCTACCAATCAAGTATCCTGTCCACTTTAGTGCTACTACACTCAGTATTAATAAAGCTTTCTTTGCATTTCAAACTATCTCATGAGTTAGATATTTTCACAGTACAAGAATTTCTGGGAATAGATGATGCTTGTGAATCACAGTGTGGTTGCCATGAGAATATATCATGTAAATTCTCATCTACAGTCAGTGTAGTTAACCAAAGCCTTCAGCTGCTGTGATTTGAAAGCATTTGTATTGAAGCCATCCTTCCCATGGATTGCTCCCAATCAACGACTGAGCAAGACAGACAGAGAAAAGCAAACCTGTTTCTAGGAGATATGGCTGACTTTGTCTCAGGAACTCCCTAATAGCTTTGTCAAAATTTCCTTCCTCCATATCATAGTCTAGGAGGTTTCCACCCCCTTTCTCTCCCTCTCTCTTTCAGAGTCAGCCTTGCATCATGACCTGATGCCTCTGACCCTCTCCAGATGACTTCTGCCTCCCTCTCTTTTTCATTTTTCTTTACACAGGTGTTTTCCCTAATAAATTCCTTGCCCACTTAATCCTGTCATGACATCCACAATGGACTTCTCAGAGAACTTTCACTAAGGCACACCATAAATTCAGAAAATTGTAACAAAGACTCACAAATTTTCTTCATAGGTCTATGGAGAGACAGACATAGACATACTCATCTCTGTATGTGTCTCTGTCGTTATATCTATCTCTTTATATCTATCTGTATCTGGAATGGTAGGGTGTGTGAAATATATTTATGTTTCATGTTCTGTTGGGTGTAATTTCTAAAAAAGAGTTCTTAAGACCTGTAAAGTCTGTATTATTCAGTTTTCGCACTGCTATGAAGAACTACCTGAGACTAGGTAATTTATAAAGAAAACAGGTTTAAACTGACTCACAGTTCCACATGGCTGGCTGGGGAGACCTCAGGAAACTTACAATCATGGTGGAAGGTGAGAGAGAAGCAAGGCACATCTTACATGGCAGCAGGAGGAGAGAGAGAGGTGTGGGGGGAACTGCCAAACACTTTTAAGCCATCAGATCTCATAAGAACTCACTCACTATCAGGAGAAGGGCATGGGGAAAACTATCCCCATGATGCAATCACCTCCCAGCAGGTCCCTCTCTTGACATGTGGGGATTACAATTTGAGATGAGATTAGGGTGGGGACACACAGCCAAACCATATCAAGGTCTTAAAATAATCTGTGTACACTGGGAGGAATGAAGTAACGTCAATCATTTACTAAATTCCCACCGGTTTCTTGACTCACTTCTATATGTAAAATATCCAGAAACTAGTATATGCCTATTTTTTTCTTATAATGATTTTCCAACACTTTAGAACAGTTAGGCTTTTCTTTTTCCTGTGATTTGTACACTGGGTGCTTCTGTTATTGTTATTGTCTTTCTGCTGACTATCACTCATGTACTGATGTGACAGCTGTGTAATTCACCAAACTGTTGGCAGGCCTTAACAATCCAATAAAGCAGTACTGCATAATTGGTCCTGGTCATAAAACCTTTAGGGAGACTGTTGGAAAACTAGCTGTGATTGACTGGAGTGAGAGAAAATGTTCAACCTGTTGAACATTGGCTAAGGCTATTTGTAATAATAAATGCATGTGTGTGTATAAATTTGAATATATAAATGTGTGTATATCCAGGCACATATTTATATTATATACACATGCATCTGTTAAATTCTGAATATTTCGGCAACTTTTTGTTAACACAAGGTCCTTGACTGGGTAATAGTGGTCCTGTTTAGACATTGCGAATTTCATTGCACAAAGAGAATGAAAGTTGTCTCTTGGTGAAAAGTGGAAAAAAAAGATCCTGAGAGTTCTTTAAATTGGAATGTTTTGGTAAAAGTTTTATTGAGATATAATTCATATACCATGCAATTCACTCATTTAAAGTGTACAGTTTTATGCCTCTTAATATATTTATAGAGTTGTGCACCCATCACAATTAATTGTAGAATATTTTCATCAGCTCAAAGAGAAACACCAAATCCATTAGCTGTCACCCCTTTTCCCTGTACATCCATCCCCATAGCATTAAGTGACCATTAATCTACTACAGATTTGCTTATTCTGAACATTTTGTAAAAGTGAAATCATTACAGTATTTACAATATTTATTTCGTTGCGATTGGCTTCTTTCACTTAACATAATGATTTCAAGGTTCATCCTGTTGTAGCATGTACCAATACTTTCTTATTATTGCTGAATGATATTTCATTGTATGGATATACCACATTTCATTTATCCTTTCATTGATTGATTAGCATTAGTGTTATCTCTACTTTTTGGTTATTATGAATAATGCTGCCCTAAATATTCATGTATAATTTTTTCTGTGCAGACATAGCTTTTCCTTTTCTTAGGTATATACTCAGAGTGGAATTCCTGAATCAGGTTGTAACTCTATGTTTAACTCTTACAGAAACTGCTAGACTATTTTATAAGGTGGCTGCACAGTTTTACATTCTGTATCAGTGTGTGAGGTTCCAGTTTCTCCACATTCACATTAACTCTTTTATTATATTTTTCATTCTATTAATCTTAGTGAGTGTAAAGTAGTATCTTATTGTGCTTTTGATTTGCATTTCCCTGATGAAAAATACCTTAGGCTGTTTAGGCTACTGTAACAAAATGCTACAGGATGGGTAATTTATAATCAATAGAAACTTATTTCTCATAGTTCTGGAGTCTGGGAAGTCCAATATCCAGGTTCTGGCAGATTTGATGTGTGGTGAGAGCTTGCTCTCTGCTTCCAAGATGCATCCTCACCTGGTAGAATGAGGAAAAGGGCCAAAAAGGCTTTCTCAAGTCCTTTTATAAGGCCACTTACCTCATTGATGAAGACAGTGTCCTCACGATCCAACCATCATCTAAAGGTCTCATTTTCTGATATGGTTTGGCTCTGTCCCCATCCAAATCTCATCTTGAATTTTAGTTCCCATAATTCCCATGTGCTGTGGGAGGGGCCCGGTATGAGATAACTGAATCATGGGGCAGCTTCCCCATACTGTTCTCATGGTAATGAATAAGTCTCATGAGATGTGTTGGTTTTATAAGGGGTTTCCCCTTTCTCTTGACTCTCATTCTCTCACCTGACACCATCTAAAATATACCTTTCATTTTCCACCATAATTGTGAGACCTCCCCAGCCATGTGGAACTGTGAGTTCATTAAACCTGATTTTCTTTGTAAATTATCTAGTCTCAGATATGTCTTTATTAGCAGCGTGAGGACAGACTAATACACGTCCTAATATGATTGCATTGGAGATTAAGTTTCAACATGAAATTTGAAGAGACACTGCATTCAAACCAAAGTAGATAACAATGTTGAACATTTTTTTCATGTACTTATTAGCCATTTGCATTTATTCTTTGGAGAAATATATTCAGATCCTTTGCCAATTTTAAAATTGTATTATTTGACATTTTACCATTGAGTTTTAATTGTTCTTTTTATAGTGCAAGCACATGACCCTTTTCAGATATATGATTTGCAAATATTTCTCAATCTTGGTGTTTTTTAAATCACTTTCTTGATGATATTCTTTGAAGCACAAAGATTTTTAATTTTGGTGAGAATGAATTCATCTATTTTATGCTTGCATTTTTGTTATGAGACTGCAGCTTTTCAGAGGACCAATCCACATATTTCATCCACACTGGAAATGGGTAGGTTTTCTCACACTGAGCAGTGCCATTATACATAGTAGCTCCCTGGCATGGTTTGTTAAGAATTCTGGAGACTATTCCAGACTTACTGGGAAGCAGAGTAATGTTTTTTCAAGGAACAGGAACTGATTGTGTTATGTACCCTTTAGCTTATGTTCACATGAGTGTTGATTTGTAAATAATAATAATAATAAGCTGGGTGTGGCAGCTAATATCTGTAATTCTAGCACTTTGGGAGGCTATGGAGGGAGGATTGCTTGAGCCCAAAAGTTTGAGACTAGTCTAAGCAACATAGCAAGACCTCAATCTCTACAAAAAAATGTTTTAAAAAAATCTGGGCATGGTAACACATGCCTATGGTCCTAATTCCTCAGGAGACTGAAGTGGAAGGATTGTTTGAGCCTGGAATTTCAAGGCTGCAATGAGCCATGATCATACCACTGCACTCCAGCCTGGGTCACAGACATTGTCTTAAAAGTAAATAAATAAAAATAATTGTAAAATTAATAATTATAAGTATAAATAATTAATAATATTTTCCCTGAATTGCCAAGAAGAAAAGTAATGGCATGTAGTTTGAACAGAGTTTTGATGAGGAGAAAAATGAATCTGGCGGACTGTCTTCCTCTATTTTTTCTCTTTAGTCCTGCCTTCTGCTTAATTGTATTTATTCATTTACTCAGAACATATTTATTAAGGATGTTCCAGACACCTATGATATATTAAACAAGATAAACATGAGCCCACATGTAGCATACATTAATTATGTATGCTATGATTAATTTTTTTTATCTCCTCCTCTCTTGCACTTTTGACCTTCTGCCTTTCATTGTCCTTGACCCCTGGATGGCGAACAGTGCTTCTAGAATGAAGATCTTAAAGCTGCATGGTCATACTCCCATGCATTGACCCAAACTTACTACTAGGCAAGAAGGCAAAACCTACTACTCCTGACCAGCATCTGATAAAGATGAAATAGAAGTTGAGTATGGTGAACAACAATGCCCCAAGGTATTTGCTCAGACTAAATGGAGTAGAAGTAGAGAATCCAAACACTAAGAGTTAGTTATCAGACAATAGTTTCAACCCACTACAGACTCTGGTTTGTCGAAACCATGATTGCAGCTATTCTCAAACTCATTCTAACCTTGAAACAGAGCAAAAGAGACTAAGTATGGGCAAATGTTGAATGAGTGCTTTCTGAAGCTCTTTCCAGATTTATATGACTTAATATCTGATAATTCTTTAAATGGAATTTTAAAAAGACCAAATAAAAGTAAAATTGCCTCATGACAAATCTTATTTTCAAAATCCTTTTATGATCTTACAGTCATTAAATACTAGTATTTTCAAGAACTAAGATAATCTGCTTATGTTATTGGTTAAAACCATTTGTGTTCAAATCAGAACATGCATGTAGCCTAGATCCATTTCTAAAAATATCTGATCTCATAAGACTGTGAGACATGACCTTATACAAATACCCAAATCAAGTAATTTTAGAAATTTCTAACTCATTCTGAAGTTTGATAATGAATATTGCATTTAAACTTTTTCTGTACTTAAAATATTCCAGATTTAATTCATTACTCATTAATAAACCATTTCTTTTTAGCAATGGATTTCAGCACTATCTACATTGTACTAAATCATCAAATAGAAAGTAAAAATTCACCCAATTACCTGGACATTTTCCTTCTTTCTTTTTTTAAACAGTCATTTTGATATGATATCACACACAGGAGATTAACCATAGATTTTCCTTTGAATGAAAACGTTTAGATTGTGATGACACTACCTTAGTAGCTCTTATAAAACTACGTCTTTATTTTTGTTTTTTTATTTCCACTGAAGATAATAAGATGAAACATAGCTGAACGTTTCATGTTAAATTGTCTGGGTAGCCACAAACTAATAGGCAGATACATGGATACTTGATAGTTTCTGTTTGTAATTTACACTTTTACCTACAGGCAGAAAGCTGTACTATAGAATTAGAGAAGGAAAATAAGCATTTTTTTCAGTTACTTTTATCATCAGACTGACAGAGAGCTTTCCCCCCTTGTAATGTACTTTCCAGTATTATATCTGATCCCTCCAGGATTCTATTTGACATATGGAGTTAAAAATAAGGTAATAACAAGCCCAGTGCTTGGGAAGATTGTTTCTTTTTCATTTCTTGCTATTTCATGAGAACATTGAGAATATGTTTTGATCAAGAGCCAGAGTTGTATTTCCTATATTTGTATATGTATCTGAGCCTAATAGCCCCTGAATAGCTCATTTGGCAAATTCATATGCATGCAGAAGTGTATGAGGCTTCAGAGGAAATGAACTCACTGTATCTATTGTTTAAAAAAGATGACAAAACACTATTAGAATTTGTCATCCTGGCTTGGATTTTCTTAGTTATTGTTGCAAGTAAAACTCAGCCTTCATCACAGTTAAGTATACAATGTGAAGTTTTTTCTAACTTTTAATTGACCTAAACACAATTTTGTTGTTAGTGGTGATTGGCAAAAAAATGGGGAGGGCAATAGCCTAGGTTTTCAATATCAAAAGGAATTTTCAGGAGTTTAAATTGGTGCCAGGTAAACCATAAAAAAATAATTCTAGTTCATCGAAAATTTTGGATTGATTTTTTTTTGGTTTGATGACTAGTTTATAAATTCCTGATAAACCTCTGTTTAATAAATGCTACTTGGTATCAAGTAAAAAAACAAAAAAACTGTCCTTAGGATTCCAACACCTGTGTTCTAGATCTAGCTCAACCATGAATTAGCAAGTCAGGAATGTTTTCTGGGCCTAAGACTTCAAATCTATGAATTGAAGGGTGAGAAATAAAAGAAGTAAGATTAAGGGATCTATCAAATTTATCTAGCTGGAGATTTCTGCATTAGCATACATTTCTTTTCTAAAATTGCCTTTATCATGTTATTTTATTTCTTTCTTCTAGCTTCCTGTATTTATTAGGATATTTCTGAGTTATGCTGAAATTGTTTTAAATTTTTGTTACAATGTGTTAATTTTTACAATAAAATTAATATAACAAATATAATTTTATTGTAAAGTAACTATTATAACTCCAAATCACAAGTATACCTCTTTCTCTTTTAAATTCTCTACACTTAACATGTCTTGGGGGTTCCTCTTTCTGCCAGGGACATTTGACTAGGGATAAAACATTTTAAATTGACAAACCCTGACTAGAAAATGGAGAAGTGACCTGAGACATTCAGGTGAGTCACATTGTCAAAAAAAAAGGAATTCATTTGTCTTGTCAATTGATGCCCCTTGGGCTTTTGCAAGACTGGGTTCAGAGTCAGGTGTGATACTATTGATATACTATCAGTTTCCCTCCTCTCTACCTCCACCCCCCGCCACTCCCGCAACAGAGTGGTGAGGGCAAGGTCATTGAGCAAAGGCTTGGATTATTTACCAAAATGACATTCTCAGCTTCTAAAACACTGACAACTGGGTGATTTAGCTTCCCCTTTGGAATTGTTGCCTTCCCTCTCAATGGTCTCTCATCATTCTCCCCCAGCTTTCTCTCCCTAGCACAGAGGGTAGTTCCAAAGATGTTCACCTAAGGAAAGAACCCTGGTGCTGTAAAAATAAACAAGACTGTTTCCCCTCTGGGTTTCTGTCTCTAATACAACTATTCCCACTGTCATGTCCTGTTTTTAAAAGGTGAAGAACAGTCAAGGGAATAGTGATGATAGAAAAAGTCAATGATTCAATATACATCAAATCAAAGTCATATTGTGAATATAAAAGTTTTTATGTGCCAGAGATGAGAATTTTTCTTCTTGCTTTTAAATACAAGTTTAACTTTTCAATTGTAAGTGATGACTTTCTTCTTTGAAACATACCCACACACCCACACACCCTCCCACATGCTCACACATTATTTAAAAGACATCTTTAGGACTGAAAGTACTTTATTTTAAATCTATTGACATTATTTTTCTCAAAGAAAGTTAATAATAGTACATTTTTTCTTTGGTACTTATTTGTTTTTAACTTTACTTATTTATCATGATTGTCAGTGAATCATAGAGGATATGAAGCAGTCCCCTAAATGTCCGATAAAGAGTAAACATCATTGGTAGGTTTTTACATCCCTTCATAAAGATTTGTAGGGTACTTTAAAATAATGAAGGGACAATTAAAAACAAACACACAAATAAAATTATTGCAGGATTGATAGGGCTTAGTTCGGTTTCTTCCACACATTTATTTTAGAGAGAATGGGAGAAGAAATGGGTACATTTACTGTTATCATGACACATGGAGGAGGTTCCAACAGGTTAGGATCAAGGAACCATCATCATGTTCAGAGTTTCAGGGTGCATGAACAGTAGGGAGAATTCAACAGTGGGATAAAACAAAGGACCCCCTCTTGGCTAAAGGTAGTTAATTTGACTAATTGCCTAATCCAAGATCCATTACTAATAATTAAAAAACCTTTTTTAAAAAAGTCACATCTATTATTTCATATTTGAAAAAGTTTTAAATTTTTATTTATTTTCCTCATGGTTGCTGGGAAATAGAGGGTATAGTAGAAATAAGATCTTTTAGACTGAGATGAAAGCTGTATTCTAGTTGTGTATCTAAGGAATTTTGGGCATGTCATTTTTTACTTCTCTGTGCCTTATTTTCTGAATTTATAAAACTAGATGAAAATACTTCTGTTGCTTACTTCACAGAGAGGTGTGCAATAATGGATGTCAAATTCCTTTGTGAGTTATAAAATTCAATATACATGTGTGGTGTTATTAGGGCTGATTGGTTAGAACATCTTTATCTGTCTCCAGGTTGTAATATTTTAAGTCTCTTGAAGGACATAAAGCAAGATTGCTTTTAATCACAGCATCAGTACAATTCATAATGACAACTTTTCCATAATGCTACGGTGAGAATTGTACATAAAGTTATTGGAAACTTCACAGGGCCCTAGAGGCTTAGCATTAGTAAGAGATCATTTGACTCAAGATTCTCTGACTCATTAGATTTACTTTAAACTAGAGAATTGTAAGAAAATTAGATTTGGTCAACAAAACTACATTTCAGCCACTTTTCACTTCTAACATATACACATGATACTGGGAATGTTTACTTAGTTCTCTCCAGTCTTTATTTACCACTTGCAAGCATCCTGCTAGTGCAGGTAGCAAAATTAATTAGTGAATATGACAGTAGAAAAAAAGTTGTGTGTATCTATAGTCATTTCTTGATATCTGCATGGGGTGAGGCACAGTGGAGTAGATTAGTTCCAGGACCTGTGCAAATACCAGTAAGCAAGTCCTTGCTATAAAATGGTGTAGTGTGTGCATACAACCAACACATGTCCTCCCAAATACTTTGCCATCTCTAGATTACTTATAATACCTAATACAATGTAAATGCTATATAAATTATCATACTGCATTGGTTTTTATTTGTATTATTATTGTTTCCTTATGTTTTGATCCATTTTGTTTGAATTCATGAATGTGGAATCTGAAATGTGAAAATGGAGGGCTGACTATATGCCTTCAAGAAAGGAAGAAGCAGTTTGATATGTTATATGTCATATTTAATATCTGAGTTAAATTATCATCCAGAACCCTTTCGAAAGCATTGTTGCACTTGGTGATTGTATCTTTGAAAGACTTACCACATATTTTTTTAAGGTACAGCCTTACTTGTTACTTAAGACTTTCAGAGAGCAAATCTACTGTGGAAGGAAGAGAGGAAGGAAGAAAGGAAACTACTAATTTTTATTGAAAAACTTCTATGCTCCAGGACATTGCATATGATGGGTAATTTAGTCTTCCTGAAAACCTTGTGAGATAAAGTTTTCTTGTTTGCATTTTATAGATGAGAAAACTAATGTATAGAAAAATTAAATTAGTTGACAGGGCCATATCACTAATAACGGCAGAGACAGTATTACAATGAAAGTTTATTAAAGCAGTAGGCTTTTTATACATGCTGATGGAACTGATACATGTAATAGGTACCAGTTACAGATTACCTCACATGACTAATCTTTACACAGATCTTCTCATGAGTGAGAAAATGTTTTAATTACACTATGTATGTTAACTCATTTGATTTTCTCCACAACCCTATGTTTTAGATAGTATTACCAATCAGGTTTATCGATGAGGCAACTAAGCACAGATGAATCAACTAACTTGCAGAAGATTACTCAGCTAGAAAATATTGGGGCTGGAATTCAAATCCTTGTAGTATGACTCCAGAGTTCATATTCTGGTAAGATGCTTATCTTTCTTTATGCTAATTTTTAATCTCCCGGGAAACTCTAATAAAATAAATCTTGTTGTCTCAATTTTTTTCAAATGAGGAACCCAAAGGCTCAGTAGCCTTTAAAGCTGGCATACAGTCCAGTTTTACTGCCTCCTGTCTGGAGGTGTTCCAATACATCTTTCAGCTGCATTGAGTATGAAGTGAGGGCTAGATAACATTAACTATTGGTCTGATTTTTTCCAGTGCAATTCTAAAAGAAAAGAAAATCTAGACTTGTTCATGCTTTATACTTATAAGGCTTTTTATAAAATGGCAGAAAATTTGAAGCAAATGCAGTGATCTGATCATGCTGGTTATGAATGCAGGATTCAGACACAAACAGAACTGGGCTTTCTGTCTTGCTTTCTACCTATTGGTTGTTTATTCTTTGACAGTTACTTAAACTTTCTTAGCCTCTATTTGTTCAGCAATAAATGAGAAATCATGATAGTGTCTATGTCATAAGGTTTTGAATGACATTTAAATGAGTTACCACTAATAAATTACTTTGCCTAGTACCCATACATTGCAATCATTCAACAACTTTCATTAAAAAGGTGTAAAAAACTAAAATGGCCCCAAACTAGTCACATTTATCAGTTTGTTGGTGTCAGTTCAACCATGCACTCACTCACTCACTCACTTATTCAACACTTATTGTGCATTACTATGTTTCAGAATTTAGTTCTTCAAAGATAATGAGAATATAGACTCTGAACTTCAGCAATTCCTTATCTCCTAAGTAGAGCATTCCAAAAAGTGTGTACTTCACAACCCTAATTCTTCCAAATGTTCCACAGAAAAGTGTTTTATGAACAAATAAATTTGGGCATGTTTCTGTATAGTGTCTGCTTATTGAAGATTCGCAGCATGCATTGAATATAAAGGCTCTGAGAAGACTGGCATTAGAATGATCTGTTAACTGTTTAACTTAACATTTTTCCAGCATAACCAATCTAAACAATGGCATCTTTTCTGGAATGGGTCCACATGGTGGCTACTGATATGGTGAAGGAATTTTTCTCAATGTCCAACTATATAATCCATAAAATAGTAAAAAAAAAAAAAGTAGTTCATGTTTATGTCCTAAAGATAGCAGTACACATTCACTGTCTTGTCTCAGGTTTATGTCAACTACTCTTGGTCACAACATAGTCCAAGGAGACCTTGATCGCCTTTGGGACAAGCCATCCGGTTTTGCTGAAGTAATAACTGTGAGTGATGGAACTCTAGAATGGTCGATAAGGGAGATGATAAATATCAATTTCAGCCTCAAAATGGTTGTTAATTACATATTTTTGTATTGAGACTTTTCACAATTTGTACCTGATCACGTGTCTCTGTGATGGACTGCAGTAGAGCAGATCTTATTGGTATAAGGTGTGAACTTTATCAGGAATTTTACATTTCCCGTTTCACATCTTCTCAATTCATCTTTTTATTCCAGGCACTGCAATAACCAGCTGCAGGAGGATGTAGCCATTAATACCTTGCCACATCTGCACCATGAATCTGTTTCTTGCTGCTCCAGCACTTGTCTGCTATGGTGTCAGACACTTGCAGTAGCTCACTCAGCCAATCTAATGCATGCATACTTGAAGTTGCAATGAATTTAACACCCTCAGGTGTTAAACTATCAATTGAAAAATGGAAATTCATGTATAAATATGACTCTTTTTCATGTCATGGTTGAAATATTCTGAGGGATATTCTACACCTTTTTTTTTGAGAGGTATGCAGTGTGTTCTCTATTTAGATATTGACATTAGTTAAACATTTACATGCCACCATTAGCCACTTTATAACTAGCTGCAACAGAAATAACATCAGTGTTTTTATAACGTAGAGTAGGACAACAAAACTCTCACCCAAACTCAAAGTGCTTTTTCTGTTTTCTTAACAACAATCAACACAGAAGACTTCTGTGACCAAACTTGTGGGGATTTCTCCCCACCAACAAGCAAGCAATTCTGTGACAGACACTAGCTGAGTATTAAAGCTCTGTTCTTTTCTGACACTGTCTACCTGGAGGTAGCCTCAGATCCCACAGGTTGAGGGCTCGGTGTCTGAGACTGTGCCCCTCATCCCACCTTGGGTCCCATTAAATTGCTGGAGCCGCTCAGAGAACTCAGACATACTTACTTCATCTGCCAGGTTATTACAGAGGATATTACAAAGGTTACAGATGAAAAGCTATGTTCTACACCTTTTCTAAAGAAGGACTGGGAACTAAGCCCAGTGATAAACAGTTCATTAATGTACCCTCAGGTTGGCTTTCCTTCCTTACCTGTTCCAATCTTAGACTCTTCTTAATTTCCTGAAATACCTTTTAAAATAAGCTCCTTAACCAGGTGCAGTGGCATGCCTATAATCCCAGTGCTTTGGAGGACCAAGACAAGAGGATAGCCTGAGGCCAGGAGTTCAAGGTTACAGTGAGCTATGATCATGTTATTGCACTCCACTCCAGCAAGATGGAGTGGAGATTGGATGGCAGAGCAAGGGCCTATCTAAATAAATAAATATAAAATAAAGTAAATTATCTGCATACAAGTCTGCTTAATGGGGTAAACTAAGGTAAAACATAGGTTTATTTGGTGTATGAGAAATGTGCAAGTGCAATGCAATGAAGAAATAAATTAGGCTAGATTAACTGAATATAAATACAGTATTAGTTCATTCCCACACTGCTATGAAAACATACCTGAGACTGGGTAATTTATGAAAGAGAGAGGTTTAATTGACTCACATTTCTGCAGGCTATATAGGAAGCATGACTAGGAGCCCTCAGGAAACACAATTATGGCAGAAGGTGAAGGGCAAGCAAGCACATCTTACCATGCAAAAGGAGGAGAGAGGGAGAGAGTGAGTGAAAGAGGACATGCTTCATACTTTTCAACAACCAGATCTTGCAGGCCGGGTGCAGTGGCTCATGCCTGTAATCTCAGCACTTTGGGAGGCTGAGGCAGGTGGATCACAAGGTCAAGAGATCAATACTACCCTGACCAACATGGTGAAACTCCATCTCTACTAAAAATACAAAAATCAGCTGGGCGTGGTGGTGTGCACCTGTAGTCCCAGCTACTTCGGAGGCTGAGGCAGGAGAATCACTTGAACTTGGGAGGCAGAGGTTGCAGTGAGCCAATATCGTGCCACTGCACTCCAGACTGGCAACAGATCGAGACTCTGTCTCAAAAACAACAACAACAACAACAACAAAATCGACCAGATCTTGTGAAAACTCCATCATGAGAACAGCAAGGGAGGAGTCTGCCCCCCATGATTCAATCACCTCCCACCAGGCTCTTCTTCAACATGTGGGGATTACAATTCAACATGAAATTTGAGTGGGGACACAGAGCCAAACCATATCACTTACATATTTAAAAAACTGGATCCCACACAGAAAATCAATTTTATTTGGATTATATTGCTAAATAAGAATGGTGGAACAATAACTATTTTAGAAAATAAGATACTATCTAAGAACTTGGGATAGGTAATTTCTTAATAGAACACAAAAAGCACTGAAACATGAAGATAAATACTGTTCATGGGGCTTCATTTACCTTTTCCTTGATTTATTCAAAAACAAGAAAGAGAATGCAAGAAAGTCAGAATTTGAGAAAATACTTGTAATGCATATATCTGAGAAGAAACCTATAACCAGACTATATAAAGAACTCCTGGCCGGGTGCAGTGGCTCACACCTGTAATTCCAGCACTTTGGGAGGCTGAGGTGGGCGGATCACCTGAGGTCAGGAGTTTGAGACCAGGCTGGCCAACATGGTGAGACCCCATCTCTACTAAAAATACAAAAATTAGCCGGGTGTGGTGGTGCATGCCTGTAATCCCAACTACTCGGGAGGTTGAGGCATGAGAATCGCTTGAATCTGGGAGGCAGAGGTTGTGGTGAGCCAAAATTGTGCTATTGCACTCCAGCCTGGGTGACAAAGAAAGACTCTGTCTTAAATAAATAAGCAACTCTGACCTGCACCCCGCCCTGGCATAGCACCATGCCTGCCTGTCGCCTAGGCTTGCTAGCCGCTGCCCTCCTTGGCCTGCTGCTGTTCGGCTTTACCCTAGTCCCAGGCACAGAAGCAGAGAAGACGGGCGTGTGCCCCGAGCTCCAGGCTGACCAGAACTGCACGCAGGAGTGCGTCTGGGACAGCGAATGCGCGGACAACCCCAAGTGCTGCAGCGCGGGCTGCGCCACGTTCTGCTCTCTGCTCTCTGCCCAATGGGGGGTTTTTAAGGAGGGTTCCTCCCCCAGTGAACAGTAACTTCCCCCAGCTCAGCCCTCTGTCCAGACCAAGTTGCCAGTGACAGCCAGGGTCCGGGCCGGATGAAATGCTTGCCCACAATGGCCTGGAAAGTCCCTGTGTCACTCCCAAATTCTGAGCTCCAGCCACCACCAGGCTGAGCAGTGGGGAGAGAAAGTTTCTGCCTGGCCCTGCATCTGGTTCCAGCCCACCTGCCCTCGCCTTTTTCTGGCCTCTGTATTCCCTCCTGGGCTGACCACAGCTTCTCCCTTTTCCAACCAATAAAGTAACCACTTTCAGCAAAATAAATAAATAAATAAATACATAAATAAATAAATAAGCAACTCCTACAGACTAATAAAAGAAATCAGACAACTCAAATTTTTAAATGGACAAAGACTTATATATGCACTTTACAACCAGGTTGGGCTTTGAGTCCTATTAAACTGCAAATATTCTTAAAACTGTTACACCTTTATAAATAATTAATTTCTTAGTGTGAGTAATTGTAAACAACTATAGAGGGCATTAGAGGAGTTCAGCTAAGAAATGGGCACTTAGGAAGAATAAAGGTAGAAAAATATGGAAGGTTAAAGGGACTATTTTTGTGCTTCATAATTTGCTAATAAACATTTAGGTAGCTTTTGAAAGAGCAGTAAATATTTAATTATGCTTGCTTGATGGTTGGGTTGATTGGAGGTGAATGGAAGGAAGAGTCTTTAAGTCGATTATGATTCTTTGGCACATTGTTAGAATATTTGCAACTCGTTTAGATTATCTATTTTATTTACTCTATTTAATAATCATTTAATAAGCACATAATATAATCAGGCACTTTGCTAGGTGCTAGGCATAAAATGGTAAAAAAAAAAAAAAAAAGACATGATTTATGATCTCATGAAGGTTACAGATGGGTGGGATGGACAGATAAGTAAACAGACATTTGCAATATAATTTGATGAGTAATGTTAGGGGGGAAATGTGCAGGTATCTAGGCCCTAAGACTCTTAATTGAATCTGTGTACTTTTTAGCACCTTTGACATAAATTCTTATAGTCCTCATATTTTCTGAGTTATTGTTGCTCCCAATTGTCCTCACCTGAGAGACTGTCCCATTTTACTTAGCTGAACTTGAGTTTGACTCTAATAAAAGGCAATCAAATCAGTATGCAGTCGTATCTGGGTATCTATGGGGGATTGGTTTCAGGACCCAACCCTCCCCTGACCCATTATAGGGGATGCTCAAGTCCCCCTATATAAAATGGTGTAGTATTTACCTATACCCCATGCACATCCTTCCATATACCTCAAATCATCTCTAGATTACTTATAATGCCGAATACAAAGTAAATGCTATGTTAATAGCTGTTATAATGTATTGATTTTAAAATTTTAACTGTTATTTTGTGTTTTTTTTCTTGAATATTTTTGATCTGCAGTTAGTTGAACCCATGAAGGCAGAACCTATAGATAACGGAAGGCCAGCTATATAAAATTTCACATTTCAAACCATCTAATAGTTTTAGCAGAAATATTTACTACATTTTTAAAGAGAGAGAAGTTGACAGACTATTTTGTATAAATTATGAAAAGGAAGTATAATATTGGAAATTAAAACAGAAAAAAACGGGCTAGAGAAGAAAAAACATTTTTATTGTAAATATATGCTACCATGTACTCAGTTAAGAGCAAAATGGCTATATTCACATAGGAAAGAGTTAACCAAGGTATGAATCAGTGCTCAGAATAAAAAATGGAATAGACAGATCAAATGGCATGTAATTTATTCTGATTAAATTCAGAAAAAATGTTTCTGCAGGTGAAACCATTGGATTATAACATACTTTTCTTGAAGAAAGGCTGGTCTTAACAAGGCTTTAAATATATGATAGTTTGATGCGTTTAAATAGATCAATTCACCCATGGCAAATGTGTTATTTTCCACAACTGTAAAGAAGATGATTTCAGGGATAGAAAGGCAGGGAGGTATCAACCATGAGCATTGTGTTCATAAAGTGGAAGTAGGGAAAACACTCTCCTGCCTCCAAATCCTCTCATCCCTGCTCATAACCCAGAACATACAAAAAGAGAACTGTTTTTGACCACGTCAAGAATGATCAGTTACACTGTCAAACATTTCACAATTAATCTTTTGGTTAGTAGACAGTATCCTTCGGACAAATCTCTCGTGCACAAGACAAAGACACGTGAAGGAGGGAAATTTCATGGAGTTGGGAGTTTAGTCATGAATGGTTAAGTAAAAGACCCTATTCTCAAGTCAGAGACCACCTCAAGGAAAGATTCTGCCGTGAAAGTAATTGTAAAGCCAATGAATATGCAGTTCTCCTTTATTTTATCTTTAAATTCTTACCTTACTTCTTGAAAGTTTTCAATTTACAGAAAATGTGAGTAAATAACATAGAGAGTTTGTTATATCTGCCCCCAACCTCAACAGTTTTACCAATTTTTAACATCTTACATTAGTGTGGTATATGTGTTATATTAAAGAACCAATATTGATACATAATTATTAACTAAATTCACAGTTTACATTAAGGCTCACTATTTGTGGTTTACAGTTCTATGAGTTTTGAAAAATGCAAATTACTGTGTTTCCCCATTATATTAGACAGAACAGTTTACCCTAAAATTCCCCATACCACACCTATTCCTCCCTCCTTCCTCTACCTGCCTCTGACCCTCCAACCTCGTAACTACCAACAACCACTGGTCTTTTGCTGTCTTCAGTTTTGTCCTTTTCTACAATGTCATGTAATTGGAATCATATTATTTAATCTTCTAAGACTGACCTCTTTTACTTAGTAATATTCATTTAATATTTTTCCATGTCTTTTTTTGTCTTAATGGCTCATTTCTGTTTATCACTGAATAATATTTTACTGTATAGATGTACCCTGGTTGTTCATTAATTTACCTATTGGAGGACATTTTGGTTGCTTCCAGTTTTTTGGTCATTATGAATAAACTTGATATAAACATTCATGTGCAGGTTTTCGTATGCACATAATTTTTCAACACAATTAGGTAAATATCTAGAAGCGTGATAGCTAAATCATATGATAAGACTATGTTTAGCTTTGTAAGAAACTGCCAAATTGTCTTCTGAAGTGGCTGTATCATTTTGCATTCCTACCAGCAATGAATGGTGCTTCACCTTCTTTCCAGTAAATATTGTCAGGCTTTAAAAAATAAATGTTAGCCCTTCTAGCAGGTGTGCATTGGTGTCTTATTGCTGCTTCATTTTGCAATTCTCTAGTAACATATGACGTGAGACGTCTTTTCATACGCTATTTTTAATTTGTATATCTTCTTTGATGAAGTATCCAGATCTTCGGCCCCTTTTTAATTGAGTTGCTTAGTTTCTAGTTTCACTTTAAGTGTTCTTTGCATATATTTTTAAAATTTAATCTATTAATTAATTTCATTGATACATATTGGATATACTTTTTTGGGTGCATGTGATAATTATTTGATATATTCATACGATAAAATTAGGATAATTGGGATATCCATTACCTTAAATATTTATATTTTATTTATGCTAGGAATATTCAAATTATTTTTTTTAGCTCTTTTGAAATGAACAATCAATCAGTGTGAATCATAGTCACCTTACTAACCTATCAAACAACAGGACTTGTTCCTTTTATCTAAGTGTATATTGATATCTATTAATAAGCCTCCTCCTCCACCTTACCATTCTCAGCCTGCCTCTAGTAACCACCAATCTACTTTCTGTCTTCATGAGATCCACTCTTTTAGCTCTCACATGTAAGTGAGAACACACAGTAATTGTCTTTCTGTGTTTGGCTTGTTTCACATAGCATAATATTCACCAGTTCCATCCATGTTGCTGCAAATTAAAGGACTTCATTCTTTTTATGGCTGAATAATATTCCACTGTGTATATACATAATATTTCATTTATTTTATTTTATTGAGACAGAATCTCGCTTTGTCTCCTAGGCTGAGTGCAATGGTGCAATCTCTGCTGACTGCAACCTCTGCCTCCCGGGTTCAAGCGATTCTCCTGCCTCAGCCCCGCAAGTAGCTGGGATTTCAGGCACCTGCCACCACAACCATCTAATTATTATTTTGTGTGTATGTGTGTTTTTAGTAGAGACGGGGTTTCGCCATGTTGCTCAGCCTGGTCTCGAACTCCTGATCGCAGGTGATCCACCTGCTTCGGCCTCCCAAAGTGCTGGGATTTCAAGTGTGCGCCACCGCCCCTGCCCTCATCTCCTTTATCCATTTATTTACATATTTATTTATTTTATTGTTATTGCTATTACTTTCTGGGACAGGGTCTCACTCTGTCACCCAGGCTGAGTGCAGTGTCTCAGTCATAGCTTACTGTAGCCTCAACCTGCCAGGCTCAAGTGATCCTCCTGCCTCAGCCTCCTAAGTAGCTGGGACTACAGGCATGTACCACCATGCCTGGTTAATTTTTGATTTTTTGTAAGCATGATTTTTTGTTTTGTTTTGAGACAGAGTCTCACTCTGTCACCCAGGCTGGAGTGCAGTGGCGTGATCTCGGCTCACTGCAACCTCTGCCTCCTGGACTTAAGTGATTCTCCTGCCTCAGCCTCCTGAGTATCTGGGATTACAGGCAGAAGCCACCACGCCTGGCTAATTTTGTATTTTTTTTAGTAGAGATGGGGTTTCTCCACGTTGGTTAGACTGGTCTCGAATTCCCGACCTCCAGTGATCCACACGACTCAGCTTCTCAAAGTGCTGGAATTACAGGCATGAGCCACCACACCCGGCCAGGATGAGGTCTTTTTATATTGGCCAGACTGGCCTTGAACTCTTGGACACAACTGATCCTCCGACCTTGACCTCCCAAAGTGCTGGGATTATAGGAGCGAACTACCATACCTGGCCTTCTTTTTCCATTTATCCTTTGACAGGCACTTAGGTTGATTCCGTATTTTGGCTATTGTCAATAATGCCACGATAAATATGGGTGCAGATATCTGTTCAATATATTGATATCATTTCTTTTGGATATGTACTCTGTAGTGGAATTGCTGGACCATATGGTGGTTCTATTTTTTAGTTTTAGAGAAAGCTCCATACTGTTATCCACAGTGGTTATACTAATTTGCATTCCCACAAATATTGAACAAATGTTCCCTTTTCTTCACATCCTTGCCAGCATCTGTTATTCTCTGTTTTCATAATAGCCATTCTAACTGGGATGATAATATCTCATTGTGGTTTTGATTTGCATTTCTGTGATGATCAACGATGTTGACTACCTTTTCATGCACCTGTTTTCCGTTTGTATATCTTCTTTTGAGAAATGTCTATTCAGATCTCTGGCCCATTTTAAAATCAGATTATTGAGTTGTTTGAGTTCCTTGTATATTCTGGTTATTAATCTCTTACCAGATGGAGAGTTTGCAAATATTTTCTCCCATTTTCTGGATTGCCTCTTCACTTCGTTAATTGTTTCTTTTGCTGTGCAGAAGTTTTTAGCTTGATTTAATCCCATTTGTCTAGTTTTGCTTTGGTTGCTTGTGCTTTTGAAGTCCTACACAATATTTGTCCAGACTAATATCCTGGAACATTTTCCCAATGTTTTCTTCTAGTACTTTCACAGTTTCAGGTCTTTGATTTACATCTCCAGTCCATTTTGATTTGATGAGAGATAGGGATGTAGTTTCATCCTTCTGGGGTTTTCTAGTTTGCCAAATACCATTTATGGAATAAACTGTTCTTTCTCCATTGTTTGTTCTTGGTGCCTTTGTCAGAAATGAGTTGGCTATAAATATGTGGACTTATACCTGGGTTCTCTATTCTATCCCATTGGTCTCATGCCTGTTTTAATGCTAGTATCATGCTGATTTGGTTACTATAGCTTTGTAGTATATTTCAAAGTCAGGTAGTGTGCTTCCAGCTTTATTCTTTTTGCTCAGGATGGCTTTGGCTATTTGGGGTCGTTTGTAGTTCCATATACATTTTAGAATTTGTTTCCTGTTTCTGTGAAGAACATCATTGATAATTTGATAGGGATTACACTGCATCTGTAAATTGCTTTGGGTAGTAATATTAATTCTTTCAATTCAAGAGCATGGAATATCCTTCAATTTTTTTATGTGTCCTCTTCAATTTCTTTCATCAGCGTTCTCTGCTTTTCATTGTATAGATTTTTCACATATTTGGTTAAGTTCATTCCCATTTCATATCTTTGGTTAACTTCATTCCCAAGAATCAACTTTGCATAGGTACAAAGAATATTGATTGTTTGTAAAAGAGGGATTGCTTTCTTGATGTTCTTTTCAGATTGTTCACTGTTAGCATATATAAATGCTACTGATTTTTGTATGTCAATTTTGTAAACTGTAACTTTACTGAGTATTTATCAGTTGTAACAGTTTTACAGTGGACTCCAGGTTTTTCAAACTATAAGACCATGCCATCTGGGTACAAACCTTTTATTTATTTAATATATTCCTTTCCAATTTGAATGCACTTTCTTTCTCTTGCTTAATTGCCCTGACCAAGACTTCCAGTATTTTGTTGAATATAACTGGTGAAAATGGGCTTCCTTGTCTTGTTTCAGATTATACAGGATCTTTTATTCTTTTTAGTCTCTTCTGACTGTATATTTTTAAATAGTCCGTCTTCAAGCTCATTTATTCTTTCTTCTGCTTGATCTATTCTGCTGTTGAGAGATTCTGATGCTTTCTTCAGTATGTCAATTGAATTTGTTAGCTCCAGAGTTTATGCTTGATTTTTAATAATTATTTCAATGTCTTTATTAAATTTATCTGATAGGATTCTGAATTCCTTCTCTGTGTTATCTTGGATTTCATTGAACTTCCTCAACACGGGTATTTTAAACTTTGTGTGAAAGGTCACATATCTCTGTCATTCTTGTACTGGTTACTGGTGTCTTATTTAGTTCAGTTGGTGAGGTAATGTATTCCTGGATGGTCTTGATACTTATGGATGATCATGTCTGTGCATTGAAGAGTTTGGTATTTATTGTAGTCTTCACAGTCTGAGCTTGTTTGCATCCATCCTTCTTGGGAATGCTTTCCAGGTATTTGTGGAGACTTGGGTGTTGTGAATTAAGTTTTTGGTGACTGCAGTCATATGTGCATTAGGGGACACCCCAAACCCAATAATCCTTCAGCTTTTGCAGACTACTTCACAGTAACTTAACATGCTTTCTTACAGAGTAGTACCAATTCCTCTTTCTTATCTCTTATAATCTTGATTGTCATTTATTTCACTTATCAATATACTGAACTCACCCAATACATTGTTGCTATTATTATTTTAAATAAATATGTATTAGATCAATTAAAAAGAAAAAAATTATTTTACCTGTACTTACTCCTTCCGTAATTTTTTTTCTTTACGTAAATCTAAGTTTCTGACCTATATATATTACTTTGAAAAACTTTTAACATTTGTTGTAAAGTAGGTCTACTGATGATAAATTCACTGTTTTTATTTGTGCGAGAAAGTTGTTACTTCCCTTCATGTGTAAATGATAATTTTATTAGATAAGGAATTCTAGGTTTGTGATATTTTTGTTTAAATAGGGCATATATTTTAGTCTCTTCCTCCTTGAGTATCTGATGATAAACACAACGTGATTCTTGACTTTATTCATTTGTAGATAAGGTATTTGCTTCTCTGACTTCCTTCAAGATTTCTTATTTGTCTTCAGTTTTATACAATTTGAACACCATAGGCCTAGGTATAGATTTTTTTGATATGCAATTTGTTTGGTATTCCCTGAGCTTCCTGGATATGTGGGTTGGTTTCTGTTATCAATTTTGGAAAATTCTTAGCCATTATTATTCACATATTTATTCAGCATCTTTCTTCCTTCTCCTTCTGGAATTCTAATTATACTATTGCTATGTTTTTTACAATTGTCCTACAGTTCTTGGATATCTGTTCAGTTTTTAATAACATTCTTTCTTTCACATTGCATTTCTGTTGTCAAAGTTTCTAGTGACATATCTTTGATGTCACTGATTCTTTTCTTGGCTGTGTTCAGTCTACTGATGAGTCTATTAGAGGCATTGTTCATTTGTATCATGTTTCATTTTTTTTTTATTTTTAGCATTCTCTATTGATCTATTCCTAGAGTTTCCATCTTTCTGCCTACATTGATAATCTGTTCTTGCATGTTGTCTTATTTTTCAATTATAATCTTTCACACATTACTTACAGTTATTTCAATTTTTCTATCTGATAATTTCAAAATCTGTTTCATATATGAATCTTTGCATCATCTTTTCATGCTCTATTTTTAAAATTTCTTTTTAACAAGGCTTGTGATTTTTTGTTAAACCAAATGTAATATGTTGGGTAATAGGAACTGAGATAATAAGAATTCATGTGAGGTTTTATGTTAGTGTCCTGAAATGAATGGCTGCTTCCCTCTTCAAATTTATATGTTGAAGCCCTTTTCCCCAATGTGATGGCATTTAGAGTTGAGTCTTTGGGAAGTAATTCAGTTTAGATGGGATCATAAGTGTGGAGTCCTCATGATGGGATTAATGATCTTATAAAAAGAGGAAGAAACATGAGAGTTCTTAATCTTTCATTGTGCACTTATCAAAAAAGGACCACATGAGGACATAAGAAGATGGCCTATCTGCAAATGAAAAAGAGGACCCTCATCAGACATTATCTGTTGGCACCTTGGTGTCTGCAGACTTCTCAGCCTGCAGAACTGAGAAATAAATGTCTGTTGTTTAGGCCACCTCATCTATGATATTTGCTATAGCAGACTGAACGATTACATATAGCTGAGAGTTGGGCTTTGTTTAATGTTTGTTGTAGCTGTAGTTGCCAGAAGTTTCAGTTTCTTCTAATTTTTTCTTCCTCTTTTGTCTTTGGGCTTCCCTAAGAACTCTTTCTTAAATAGAATCTGTGTCTTATAGCTCTCACAGTTGTAATTCAGTTATTATCCTGGTGTCCTGATGATATGGTGCTAAGTTATTGGGTAATAAAAGTGTTCTTATAATCTTATAATTAAATCTCAGCTTTTTTAGTTGGTCTGAGTCCTTGGGTTATGACCTCAGAAATTTTTATTAGCCCTTTTTCTCCTCTTCCCTTGACAAGAGGCAGGAATGTCTCAGGAGTTGATTAGTTGCCTTTCCTTTAGGTTAGATAAGGCTCTGGTAATGCAGTTTTCCTTAGAATGCAGGTGAACATATTTTGGAACATCTGGACCTATTTCAAAATGGCTAATTTTTCCTTCTCTTTGCCTGACAGCAGAGGGAACTTTTACTCTGATATTGTCTGTGAGAATTTGGTGGGGTTGGAAATAAAATGGAAATGAAATTGTAGGTTCCCTCCTAAGAGTGACCCCCCTCAAGACTTTTTAACTCTTAAACTTATCTATCCACAACATCCAATAATAGATCAAAATTACTATTCAAGTGTTCCTACCAGTTACTTGCTCCATCAGCTTCTGCTTCAGTTAAATTGAAAATTCGTGTTCTCCATATTCCCCTGTTTCTCCAGATTTCATAATAATCATTAGTGCTGTGACCTCAATTCTCTGATTACTTAAGAAAGGTCACTGATTTTAAGCTAGTCCACTTTTTTCTTGCCGTGAGAATGGGACTTTTCAGTGCTTTGCAATGGTGCAGCTGAAATGAGATGTCTGCTTCTTGACTTTTTATCTGAAAGTTGTCTGTGCCTTAGGGTCTGAACCTGCACTCCCCTTGATTTCATTCATTTTAATTGTAGTAATTTGAAATTATTATTCTGCATGTGTAGAAATCTGCCGGAGGACTTATATTGTTATGGTGTTTCTTAGCATACTACATTATTCTATCTCTGGATTCAGATTGGAATTGAAACCACGATGACCTGTCAAGCTTGTTATATTATGATACAATAGAAAACAACATCATTGTGTGTGTTTCTAAGCAATACGAGTGAGTGAAGTTTAGAAATTGTTTAGAAATTGTTTACACATTAGGCTGTCTTACCTTTATTTTTATTTTTTATTTATTTTATTTTATTTTATTTTTTTTGAGACAGAGTCTCGCTCTGTCACCCAGGCTGGAGTGCAGTGGCCGGATCTCAGCTCACTGCAAGCTGCGCCTCCCGGGTTTACGCCATTCTCCTGCCTCAGCCTCCCGAGTAGCTGGGACTACAGGTGCCCGCCACCACGCCTGGCTAGTTTTTTGTCTTTTTTAGTAGAGACGGGGTTTCACCAGGTTAGCCAGGATGGTCTCGATTTCCTGACCTCGTGATCCGCCCATCTCGGCCTCCCAAAGTGCTGGGATTACAGGCTTGAGCCACCGCGCCCGGCGGCTGTCTTACCTTTAAAAATACATGTGTAATTTAAATATACAGAATTCTGTGTTTGACAATGTGCTAATCATGCTTTTCTAATTTTGAATTTGAGTATGAGAAAGGTTATGCCATTTTAAAATTCTGAATTCACCATAGCATTTGAAACAACCTGGGTTTGTTATTTTGATAAATATTATGCATGTAAAAATTCTGTGATGACTGAAAGCCAATACAGTACCAGAAGTAAAAAGAGGAGACTGATTAGTGGTACTATGCTAATAGGTGTTTGTAAAATTAGATTTTATGGAAAACATATTTGGTAAATACAGATTTAGTTGATACATACAAACTTGTTTACCACAGAAATTCTTTCAGCCTTACTAATTATGTGTATATTCTTAACCTCTGAAAAAGATGAAAAGCATTTTCGTTAGAATTACTATTAGACAGTGTTTCAGAGAACACATATTGGCAAATTCTGCACTAGATAATTATTTTCAGATAGAGTATGTTAAGGTTCATTAATTGCTCTTATTTGGCAGAAAGTCTTTCTTTATAGTTAGCACCTGGTTTCATGCAATGATGGACAACCACATTGCTATAGCAACAAGGAAGCAAGATGTTTCCAACCAGGGATGCTTCTTTTCATGTAGAAAACCTTGTCACCTGGTTTCTCAAACTGAATTTTTCAGTAGTAGAAAATACACTTAGAAAATATAACTGAAAAGAAAAACACCTTAATTTTATTGAACAAGAGGACATTAGTTTGAAAATTCTGCATTGCGGGCAGTATAGATTATCAACGTTGTGCAAGTTATCCATTACCATAATTTTATATTATAATACAATGGCTTAGCTATACTGTATACAAATAATTTAGAAAAGTTTTTTGTTGGCATTCTTCTAAGTTTTCTCTTTAAGTTGAAAATGTATTTAATTTGAAAGAAAAAAGCATGTATATTAATTTCATAATAAGAATGCAAGCAGAAAAGCCAAATGACTAAATTAGAATATTTGAGTGGCATACAGAAATTTAGTACCTCCCAACACCATTAATTAGATAAAGCAGCAAAATAATGAAACATGATGATAAGATGAGAAGTTGAGTTAAATGCCAATGATCTTTCTCGCCCTAAGCCAGTCTTTAAAGAGAAGCTATATACATGTGTATAAAGAATTTGAAAAGCAATACTCAGTATCTCCCCCTATTTGTGTGTTAAAATTCTTATTATAACTGACTTAGCTTATAAATAAATAGCTGCATATTCTTTGATAATGACCCTTTTTTCCTAACCTCAAGGGACCTATGCAATAGGATTGGGTTATTTCTGTGTGGTATATGAAATATCCATTATTAATTTAAGAGCATTTCATAAACATCACCATTATTTCAACATTTTGTGTGTGTGTAATTATCCTAAGGCCACAGGCTACAATAGGAGAAGAGAGAAAATAAAGATTATAAAAATTGATCTACATGGTAAGTTGAAATCTAGAAGGAAAAAATGACAGGGAAAGAAAAATAATAAGAAATCCAGTTTCTTGTGGAGCATGAAATATCTCATAAATATATGAACTTGTGGCTGGGTGCGGTGGCTCACGCCTGTAATCCCAGCACTTTGGGAGGCTGAGGCGGGTGGATCACGCGGTCAGGAGATCGAGACCATTCTGGCCAACATGGTGAAACCCTGTCTTTACTAAAAATAAAAAAAATAAAAAAAAATAAAATGAACTTGTGAGTGTCACTGAGGTTAATGTGGTACTTGAATAAAGCATTTGCCATGGAGCAAGCCAATGAAATTAAGTAATTTTTTTTTTTTTTTTGTCTTACTCAGGACCAAGAAAAGGGAATGGTGAAAGAATATGGTTTGTTTCACATAGATTGGAAATTGGCAAAAAGCTTAAAGAAGGAAAAGCATCCAAAGTGTTCTTTAATCATCATTGATGTAATACCTATTATGTTCCAAAATCTGTGGGTAGCAAGATAAATAAAATGCAGTTCCTGCCCTTCATGAATTGATGTCTAGTTGGGGAGAGGTGTAAACAAATTATAACAGTACAAAAAATTTATGCAGAGTGTCAAGTCTTTATGGACATTGGAAAAATGTCTCAGGGGAATAGCGTGAGCTTGGGTTCTGTTAAGCCTTAAAATGCAGAAGCATGGGTGAATGTGTGGCCTTCATTTGAGAATGACATAGGGAAAAAATGTTATCAGGGAAAAGCAAGACATATTTGGAATTCTGTTGGTCATGACCTTACGGTGTTGAATGAAACTCATGCAATTTTTTGTATGGGACTTTCTGTACATTTGAATTTGTCATGTTTTTCCCTAAAAAGGGAAGCGAAGGTCAATCTGATGAATTTAAGGCTCAGCTACTGAATATATTTTGTATGTATGGTGCAGGACAGTTCCACTGCTGTCAGTATAACACAAGCAGAAAAATGTTTTAAGTTTTAGTGTTACTAAAATAATCTTCCTAATTGGACTAATAGCAATTAGACCACGTCACTTGACACTGACTCTTCAGGGAAACTGAGCTAATGAGTAACGAAGTCCCACAGAGCACATATTACTGATGTTCACCCTGAACCCTCTTAAATTCCACCATAAAAACATACCAATCAATCATAAGTGGATCCCAACCCTTTAATATCACATTTCAATCATATTTATTATAGTACTGTGTCTAGAACATTACCTCATCTGGAAAGAGCCTTTCTTCTGGAATTCTAAGCAAATTTTCTGAAAGCCATTCTGATTATCCTGACCAAATTCAAATGCTTAACTTTGACCAAGCAACCTAGTCTCTGTGATGGATTGCACTAATTGGCTTTCACCAGGCCCACGTGTACAATTTTCCAGTCAGGAGAGGGCGGAGCAAGATGGCCGAATAGGAACAGCTCCAGTCTCCAACTCCCAGCGCGAGCGACACAGAAGACCGGTGATTTCTGCATTTTCAACTGAGGTACTGGGGTCATCTCACTAGGGAGTGCCGGACAATCGGTGCTGGTCAGCTGCTGCAGCCTGACCAGCGAGAGCTGAAGCAGGGCGAGGCATCGCCTCACCTGGAAGCGCAAGGGGGAAGGGGATCCGTTTTCCTAGCCAGGGGAACTGAGACACACAACACCTGGAAAATCGGGTAACTCCCACCCCAATACTGCGCTGTAAGCA
>NW_016806805.1:2322877-2333102 GCF_001698545.2 Rhinopithecus bieti
CAGAGGGTAGACTTATTTCAGGAATAACATGAATCCAACAGTTGGGGCTAATTGGAAAGAGAAAATGGATTCAGGGGAGTCTTTCAGTAGTCTGTATTAGGAAGTTTAAAGAGGCCTTGTATTTTAGATTGGTGCAAAAGTAATTGCGGTGTTTGGCATTGCAAGTGAAAACTGTTGCCTTTGAAAATTTTACTTTCAATGGCAATGGCATTCTCTCTTTCTCAAGTAAATTGTGGCAGATTTCACCTAGAAAATAAGAGCTGTTTTGTCATGAACTTTTTTTCATCTGATATTAGTCTTGCTTTATTAAATACCTCTTGTAGAGTTTCATACACAACTAAATATTGGGAAACTGAATTTCACATTTTGAAAAAAAAGAAAAGACAAGAAAAAGAAAAGCAAGGAAGAGAAAAGAAAAGAGAAGAGAAAGGAAAGGAAAAGAAAAGAACAGAAAAGAAAGAAAGGAAAAGAAGAGAAAAATAGATAGATTTGGCTTCAGACAGAGTCTTTTATTGGCTCTTTCCTTTTTCCATGGCGGGAGAGAAAGAGGAAGGAGAGACACAGGGAGGCACAGGGGTGGGAGAAAATGTTCTCGAAACAAATTATTGAAAAACAAAGAAAGACTGTTTTGTGTTAACACTTATTTAGACTTTGTGAGCTCTACAATTGTGTGTTGATTTTCTTCCAGGCGAATTTGGCAGAATCAAAGAAGGGTTTTTCCAAAATTCTGCCAACTTAAGCAAAAGTATCATTTTTTATGTAACAAACATTACTCATCTACTCCATTTAGTGTTTAGTGAAAAATTGGTAAGGATTTTATTGAACAAGAGGTTATAGGAATTTAAAAATATAGGTTATTTTCTTACTTATTTTCGAAATCACGTGACTTGAAAAACGTAGTTAGCAAATGCATTTACCGGTGTCAAATAACTATTAAATTATTTGCATACTGTTTAGGAAGGAATAATTGCTGTTTATGTGACACCATAAAATTCTGATGTCAACTTTAGTGTTTTGAAATTAGAGAGGCAATAATAGTATATTTATTAAAGATGAGGTAATTAAACCTAGAGAAGTCGTTTATCTGATGGATTCATAAACAGACTATAATGAGGAAAAACATCAATAGTATGTTGATAATGCTATTTAGTTGGGTTTCCAACAGACCTGCTAACCCAATATGCAGTTAATTATGGGAGAATTTACCAAGGGGTATGTGTTTTGGTGTGTTTATTTTGATAATTTGAGATTTCAAATCAACAAACTGCTTAGACCTAGAGGATAAGACATTATTATTCTTTTTCAAATACTTTCTCTAATTCTTTCCTGGTTTCACTCTCCTGCCTTCTGTCAATATCTGGTTGATACTGAGAAAATGCCACCTTGTTTTCTTCCTTACTTTTTAGAGACACAGATGCTGAAAGAGTCACAGAGTATTTGTGAAATGGGCAATCTAATTAACTAGCAAGCATGGATGTTACTTATGTTTTCTAAAATTTAGAAGAAATTGACAATTCAAAGATAATTTGACTGAAAATACAGAGAATTAAAAATATTTCTAGAGGAATCTATACTAAAATATTAATAGTACTTATATCTACCTAGGTGATGGGAATATAAATCACATTCATTTCTCTCCTTTTAATTTTTAATCCATATTTTCTTATACTCCTATTCTATACATGTTCTTTGTCTAACAATAAAAATTAAATAAAGAATTAAAAAACCTGGAGTTTGCATGTCATAAATACATAATTAATACAATTTCCTTAAATAATTTATTGTGTAATTCATGTGAATTTTTTTTTTTTGTGACAGTCTTGCTCTGTCACCCAGGTTGTAGTGCAATGGCGTGATCTTGGCTCATTGCAACCTCCACCTCCCGGGTTCAAGTGATTCTCCTGCCTCAGCCTCCCGAGTAGCTGGGAATTACAGGCACATGCCACCATGCCTGGCTAGTATTTTGTATTTTTAGTAGAGACGGGGTTTCACCATATTGACCAGGATAGTTTCAAACTCCTGGCCTCAAGTGATCTGCCTCCCTCGGCTTCCCAAAGTGCTACGATTACAAGCGTGAGCCACTGAATGCAATCTCTAATTGGGGAAGGGAGGAGACTAGAGAAAAGGATTAGTTGGTTGGCATGAGGAGTCATTTTCTGATGCACTGTCATTTAAAATGAAACAAAAACTAGCAGGATAGAAACATAGTAAGAAAGGTAGAAGATAGCATACTTCCTTTTGCAAATCTCTTAGCTACCCTAGGTTACATTTTTTGTATAGTACCGGCATTGGTAAGAGCTAACACATTATCTCTTATGAACAATAAATTATTTAAAATTGGCCTTTACAACATTATTGTGATGAAGCAGATTCATTGATTTATTTATTGCCCCAAATATTCACTGTAAAGCAATAAATTTTCTAAACTTTTTGGACTCGATTTTTACAAGTCCTTTCATACATATATTCAATTTGAGACTCAGATTACAAGTTAGATAAGGAGCTGTTCTGTGTGATCAACAATGATTATTGGCTGCTGTGTCTTCAGAGTTTTGCCACATAACACACACTTGGAAAAGAATCTATTATAGTTCTGAATCAAAACCACTTCCAGGACAGTCTCCACAAGGTGACATTAATTCAATGAATTCATCACTCTACAAATATGCAGGTTTGGTCATTCCTTACAGCGAGTGGCCCAAAATGGGCTATACTCAGATATCAACTTACATTTAAAACAAAGTGAATTTATTACTTGACTGTTAAAACATAACTGTCACTTGGAGTAGAGGTTAATCAGGGCACGACCAGTGCTTTCCCTCCTTGTAGCTGCTTTTATTTTCCCACTTTTGACAGGAACATAATTATAAGAAATATTGTTTTTAAAAAACTTAATATGAAAAAAGTGGAAGGGCAATGATAGTCACTGCCATCAAGATTGCTTTAGTGTGAAGAGTAAAACAAGGAGCAGTAGAGACTGTGTGTAAACCAACACAGGGGGCAGCCCAATGCCCAGTTCTAGTCAATTCTTGTAAGATAGAATATAGACCCCATATTGCCAGATAATCTAATTTTAGAAAAGAATCTGTCAGTATGAAATTGTACAAAACTTCAAATTATTTATGTCTTATCAAATTCTCCTTCAAAGGTTTTTTACAATTTTTTTTTTGTTTTATTTTTAGTTGTGGATACTGTGAAAATTGACATGGTAAATTCAGAATAAAAGAGGAAACATCCCACCTTTAGGCCACTGATTTTCAACCACTAATGCTGCCTTTTCTTCATTATCACCAGAATCCAGTCTGTTTGCCCAGATACCTCCCTGTGTGGGCATGGCTAGGATGGGCACCCATATTTGCTTCTGCCACTTTTACCTCTCATATTTTCATGGAAGACATACCCACCATGCCTTCCAATACAGTCTGTTTTAGATGCCTTTATGTATTCAAAAGTTATATTAAGTCTTTCGATCTAGGAAGCTGTTTTGTCTGAGGTATGATAGTTTGACTGAAATTCATTCATTCAACTTATGATCATTTTATAGTATATTTCTTTGAAGAGAATTTATTTATAAGCTTCCTTTTTTATACTTATAGGCCAGAAACGAGACACAAGAGACACTAAATTTTTAGTGCGTGTCTACAGATTCAATCTTTAATCTTATCTCTGACTCTCACACTCCCTATCCCTCCTATAATACAATTTAGGAAGGGGGTATATAAATAACCTTGGGGTATCCATGTATTAAGTTAACTGATAATATAAGAGGCTCCCATCACCTCTCTCTCTCTCTCTCTCTCTCTCTCTCCATATAGATAAAGACATAGATATTGTCAGGCCTCTGAGTCTAAGCTAAGCCATCATATCCCCTGTGACCTGCATGTATATATCCAGATGACCTGAAGCAAGTGAAGCATCACAAAAGAAGTGAAAATGGCTGGTTCCTGCCTTAACTGATGATATTACCTTGTGAAATTCCTTCTCCTGGCTCAGAAGCACCCCCACCACTGAGCACCTTGTGACCCCAGGCCCTGTCTGCTAGAGAACAACCCCCTTTGACTATAATTTTCCACTACCCACTCAAATCTTATAAAATGGTCCCACCCCTATCTCCCTTTGCTGACTCTCTTTTCAGACTCAGCCCATCTGCACCCAGGTGATTAAAAAGCTTTATTGCTCACACAAAGCCTGTTTGGTGGTCTCTTCACATGGACGCATGTGACAGATGTATATGGCATTTTTATAGTCACATTTTGGTGCTCAGTTCAGGCTCCCTGATTACACCTCTGTCATATGGATAGTCAGTCACTCAAGCTTGTAGAGGAGTATATTTAATTCTCCTTTTTGATTCTATAATTTTTAGCTATAGAATCTCAGTTTAGCCTATAGGTTTTCTACCATGAAAGGCATTTCTACCCCTACCATGGAGAAGGAATAAGTTTCCCAATCAAATTATTAAAAGTTAGATTAACTCGGGGTGATTTTTGCTTAGATTTTAAAACTCTTGTTATTGCCTGCAACTCACAATCACAGATACAATTGTGATAAAAACTGTAGTGTACATAGTTCAAGTTATGAGTGTAATGGAAAGAGCAGAGGAGACCACCCCCATAAGGGTCACAGTTAGAAAGAAATAGATTCTGTGAAAAGTAGAATCATATACTATGCTCAATTTACTATTTTAAATGATTAAAATTTAAATAATGTTCAACAAATACATTCCACAGTTCCATATATAAAATTTGCAAGATTTACAGTTATATATTTATCTTGTTTGGGTGGAGGCCTATGAAATATATAAACTTCAGATCAGATTTTCACAAGCTGTTGTTTTTGGCAGCTCCACCTCCCTCATCCCGCCACATTTGCGTTGAGCAAGAACAAATCAGACCTTCGATTTTTACTGTTGAGATGGCAGCATCCAAAATTTGAGGTAGCTGAATTTGATGATAATTTGGGGTTGATTAAACCATTCCTACGAATTGCTTCTATTCTTGGCAAGTGTTTACAGTGTTCAAGCTTGAGCTCTATTTACAGCAACCCCATTTCACAAGATGCATTATTTGAAGGGGGTCTGTGGGCTGTGTGCATTTTTGGAGCTGACTTTTAGAATGTTCCTACTCCAACCACACATTTGTGTGGCATTTGTGAATTCAGTGCTTGTGCTTAGCATTTGATAAGGTGGAGGGAGATTGGTCTGAAGTGGTCTCAGTGCTAAGGCCAGAGAGTCTGCTGGAAATTCTTATATGATGAAAACCCTGGCTTGCCAGCAACTGATATTTCCCTCCATCCCAGGGAATAGCACTCCTTATCTTTGTTCCATTGTGGTTTCTTATCTTATCCTGGCAGAAATAAGAGACTACCTTCCTGTGAATGAAGGCCTCAGACTGTGAAATTTGCTGTATTTGAAATCCTAGACTTGCTTTGGAGTCATAATGGATTCCAACTGGTCAATATCAGCAAGGTAGTACTGTCTTTAAATAGCAGGTTCAGGTCAAGGATGCATAACAAGAAGTGTAGAATATAGAATGGTATGGTAGGCATACATTTTTTCCATCATTTTCATTTATTTGTGCATCCTTTATTAAATAAAAGACTTTAACAACTTCTTGCTGCTTGACAAAAAGCATGCAGGCTCACAAATCTGGCAAAAAACACACAAAACCCTCTTCAGATCCAATTTAGATGTAAACATAAGACCTCTGAAAAAAAGTTGCTATGACTAAATATTTTAATATATTATAAATCTGACTCCAAAATGATTGCAACAAGAGAAATATTAGTTAGAAAATAAGAGTTTTACATTTTAAAAAATCATTAAGGAAAATTGTAAAAACCCCAGTTTAGGAAGTCTTTAAATTTATATTTTATTCTAAGTTTAAATGCTGATCTCACCTCTAGTAATAAGTGACCTTGCAAGAACTTTATTCAATAAGTTGTACTTTTTTTGAAATGTTTTCAATAAATGTAATCATACAACTCAGTGTCCAAGTGAATCATCTGTTTTTTAACTTGGATAATTTCTGTTCCTACTTTCATTTTATACAGTTTTAAAGGGTATATGTATTTGTTGAAATATCATTTTCCTCTTTCTTAGTCGCTTGTTTTGGAGAATTTACAGAAATGCCTCTGTAGTGGGAAGAATGCTAAGAAGCTAATGAAAATGCTAATTAACTATAAACAAACAAAATAATGGTAAATCATAATTTTACAACCAAACAACATCTAAAGCCAATTAATTTCCATGAACAGAAATTATTTCAGCATGTGGTCAAGGAAAATTCAATTTCCTGGCAAATTCAAAGAAAGAACTAATATGTTGATAATGTGGTTGTCTAAAACCTTTGGTTTATGAGCTAATAAAAAAATTATGTTAAATGTGATGAAAGCTATATTATTTAGTATAGCATTCTCTGGTTTTATTTTAACTGGTTATTTCACCATAACACTTTCACCTAATTATACTCTGACTATGATACAAGTTTCCAGGATGCTGAGAAATATAAAAATATTAACCTAAAAAATGAAGATATAAAAACAAACATTTTAATTTAAATCATTTATTTGGAACAAGAAAGTTCTTTTGCTCATAAAAGTCATAAATTTTAATTTCCTAAAATTTATATTAGGGTACAAAAAATATGCTGCACAATTATGGTAAATATACAAAATCCATTTTGGCCAGGTTTGTTAAATTAAACAAGCATTTTCTATACTCATCATTGGTTTAAAATTAAAAACCACCCCCCCCCCCTTTATGAAGAAATATTATTTTAAGTATATTTATAGGTTGAATAAGGACAAAATTAAAATTTCATACTTTTTGGTTAACTGTGATCCTTTGGAATATTTGCACTTATTAAAATTATTTTTTACATTTTGTCAACTCCTATAAAAGTTTTCTGCCTGTTATCCATGTAAATTTAGAAATAACTTTACATATCAGGATGTGTTGTTTTCCCTGAGGAAAGTTTTATCAAATATTTTCTAGAAAATGTATCTATAAAGACAACTTTAGGAGACAGGAGGAAAAGGCTGATTTCTGGATGCTTATCTAAAGATTGAACAGACTGTAATTTTTGTGATGCATTTCTTATTTACCCTTGTGTCTCCAGAACCTAGGAGAACAACTTACAGCAATTCATTAAATATTTTATTGACTTAACCAAAAATAAGAGTGCTAATAGATTTTTTATGTACTCACTTATTCAAGAAATAACTATTGGGCAAGGCCAAAGTGCCAATCATTGGACTAGATACTGTGTACTTTCTTAAATCTGCTTTGCTGGAAGTTTTATCACGAATCTTTGATTGGACTTTTAAAAACCTTCTTAGGCTATGAATCTAAGCCAAGGGTTGATCATAATATTTCACCTTCAGCACCCATACATTTCATTAAATTATTTTCTTCTCGAGGTTTCCAAAATATCATAAGTTTCCCTCCCTGTGTCCATGTGTTCTCATTGTTCAACTCCCACTTATGAGTGAGAACATGCGGTGTTTCATTTTCTGTTCCTGTGTTAGTTTGCTGAGAATGATGGGCCTGTCGCAGGGTTGGGGTGTGGGTTGGGGAGGGATAGCATTAGGAGAAATACCTTATGTAGATGACGGGTTGATGGATGCAGTGACTTAAGCAGCAAAGTTCAGGAAGTGACCTTTCTCTAAGGTTATTTTATCTGCAAGTAAGACCAGACCATTTTTCTGAAGGTTTTGTAAGAATTGGCTTCATTGAATCAAACATAGGCTTTTAAAAGTGTCTGGTTATAGAAATACTATTTGACCCAGCAATCTCATTACTGGGTATATATCCAAAGGATTATAAATCATTCTACTATAAAGATACATGCACATTTATGTTTATTGAGCACTGTTCACAACAGCAAAGACTTGAAACCAACTCAAATGCCCATCAAGGATAGACTGGACAAAGAAAACGTGGCACATATACACCATGGAACACTACGTAGCCATAAAAAAGGATGAGTTCATGTCTTTTGCAGGGACATGGATGAAGCTGGAAACCATCATTCTCAGCAAACTAACACACACAGGAACAGAAAACCAAACACTGCATGTTCTCACTCATAAATGGGAGTTGAACTATGAGAACACATGGACACAGAGAGGGGAACATCACACACCGGGGCCTGTCAGGGGGTCGGGGGCTAGGGGAGTGACAGCATTAGGAGAAATTCCTAATGTAGATGATGGGTTGATGGGTGCAGCAAACAACCATGGCACGTGCATATCTATGTAACAAACCTGCATGTTCTTCACATGTATCCCAGAACTTAAAGTATAATAATAAAAAGAAAGTGTCTGGTTATACGTGATTCAATGAGCATCATTCTCAAATATGATATTCCAGGCAAAGACTTAGTCACATAACCAATGTTTCCATGTGTGCTGTTCAAAAGGAGGACAGATTCTTATTCAACCCATGCACATAACTATGCTGCCCAGAAAATAAGAATACTTAACTCTGAAAAGATCAGACAGGGAAATAAAGATACGTATTTCATTTCCTTTAACAAAAGCGTAATCTATTAAATTGTTATGATGTATAAAGATACAGATAGATGATATCACTGGAGAAAAGATGATAGAGGTCCTTATATCCCCAAAAGAGAACTATAACACAACAATATTTCAAATAAAAACCAGAATTATTTCTCATCAGTTCATTCAGTCCTGTGTAATTAGTTCTTGTTCCGCTTGATTATGGGTTAGCAGTCTCAGGAACCCATCTGCTTTTCAACTAGAAATCTGAAAGTCCTGACTCAGTTCACTGGTATGATGTTAAAGTTTTTAAAGCAATACTATAATATCAGAAGACGGTACCCAAGAAACTTGGCATAGTCATGGCACTCTGAGACCACCCTTTATTAAAGTCAAAACATTCTGGCTTGTAGCTAGCACTTTTAGAAAAGCATCAAAATAAAACAAAAACACTTTCTGTAGATGACAAAACTTAAAATAACTGTGGTTAATTTATTGCTGATAATTTTCAAGAGGTAAAGACCTGATAAGAGTTAACTATGAAAACCGTGCAATTGACAAATAAATGTGTTTTCTGTGGTAGGCAAAGAAAATCAATAAAAACAGTTGATAATAAAATACCTTAAAACATAATAATTAACCCTGTTTTTAAAGAAGACTTGATGTAACATCTAATTTATAAAAATTGGTACGTAATCTTTACAAAGAAAAAACACCCTTCAGATATAAACTATGATAATTCTGAGACTTAGTATAACATGAATATACCAAACATATAGAGTGTACCAAGGATGTATCAAGATGTTCCACTAAAGAGATGTAACAGTTCTGGAGTAGGTCCTGAACATCTGCATATTAATAAAACCCCATAAATAAGTGATGTGAATACCCTTTTGAAAACCACTATGCTAGAAGATGCTAGATACAAATTAAATAGGTAAAGTTGTAACAAAATTAAACTTTAAAAAATATCTGAAATTATGGACAATAGCACGATACTCATTATCTACTATCGGGCAAAGCAATACCAGGACTCTAAAACATATCTTTGACAGCTAATACGTTGAAAAATATCCAGGGACTTTCCATACAGCATCTAATTCTTGAAATATGTATATCCCTTTGCCCATATGAATTTAACTCAGGGAAGGTTAAGTGTTCCTTCTGATTTGGCAGTGGTTCCTACACAACTCAGCAGTTGTAACATATCAAATGGATCTACTTATCTAGCATCTCTCTTTTTAGAAAGTAAGAGAAAACAATTCTTTGTGGTTTTTCCAGGAACCCTCTGGGAAATCTTGAAGTCAGCTTTAGGTGCAAAAGATGTCATTTAGAATTCAATTTTAGGAAAGCAAAATATCAAAAGTTCTTAGGAGAGTTGAATACTTGATTAAGATAAAATCATGGGTTACTGGGAAATAATAGTTGGCTACCTATTTATTCTAAGTAACAATAAAAGATTTTAAAAAGAAACATTGGAGGTAATATTGTAAAAATCTTAGCCCATTCAAAATTGAGAAAACTTTTCTTAAATAATCAAGGGCATGATAAAATCAACACACAACAGAGGGAATAATTTTGATAAAACACAGAACCCCTGCCTTCTAGGCAGATTACTCAGAAGATAAAGAAAGACTGTTTCCAGCAAAACTTTTATTGACCAATACTCCAAAACATGTGAAAACCAAAAAACCTTAAAAGCACATTATTTTGAAAAGGTAATAGA
>NW_016806805.1:2336986-2356177 GCF_001698545.2 Rhinopithecus bieti
TCGGCCTCCCAAAGTGCCGGGATTACAGGCTTGAAAACCTTCTACAACTTTCTACATCCATTCAAGTTTTGTCCTACACTTTCCTCTTTGTCATTCCAGAGCAATTGGTCATTTTTCTTTAGGAAAAAACTCTGGTCTTTTTTTCTCTTAACAAAAACACATTCTTCACACCTTGCATACAAAGTTTTACCTTTACTGCCACTATCGTTTCCTGATACAACACATATATTGATTATAATTTTTAACCAAAGTAACTTCTCTTTCACAGTCAAAACTAGGAAATGATTAATTGTACATTGCCTGTCACACACCAGTATTTTTCAGCAGACCAGCAGAGCTCATGAAAACTAATAACTTACTACGGCGATTTTCATTTCTTCTAGTAAAACAAAGTGACAAAAGTGAGCACGTTCACAGACCCAAACATACATAGTCTCTCTGTATCATATAAAAATAAGAGACAAAAGTACTAAACTTAAAATTATGCTTAGGAATTCATGCTTCAGCATTCTTTTACTGAGAAATAATCTAGTTATCTAATGTATATCCATTAATTAAGTAAATTTAGTATTAGTTCAATGTTTTAAATTATCTAAAAATCTTAGAGACCACTTAGGCGGGAGGATAATGAGGTCAGGAGTTCGAGACCAGCCTGGCCAACATGGGGAACCCATCTCTACTAAAAATACAAAAAGTTGCCTGGTGTGGTGGCAGGCGCCTGTAGTCCCAGTTACTCAGGAAGCTGAGGCAGGAAAATAGCTTGAACCCAGGAGGTGGAGGTTGCAGTGAGCCGAGATGGCACTACTGCACTCCAGCCTAGGAGACACAGCGAGACTCTGTCTCAAAAAAAAAAAAAAAAAAAACAAACAAACTCACATACTACAAAATATACTTTCTACTTAAATAAAATTTGTCAAAATAATGATTCAATTTGGCTAAACACATATTTAACATTTTTCATCACATTAAACATTTGACAAAATAGTCTAGCTTTTTTGATCAGTAAACCTGTATTAGTCTAGGAAGAACAACACAAATGGAATGAAAACATAAGCTAGTGTTATAGTTAATGCTAAAGACACAGCTGTTTTTTTTGTTTTTCTGAGAAGGCGTTTTGCTCTGTCGCCAGGCTGGAGTGCAGTGGCGTGATGTCAGCTCACTGCAAGCTCCGCCTCCCAGGTTCAAGCAATTCTCCTGCCTCAACCTCCCAAGTAGCTGGGATTACAGGCATGTGCCACCACGTCCAGCTAATATTTGTATTTTTAGTAAAGACAAGGTTTCACTAGGTTGGCCAGGATGGTCTTGATCTCTTGACCTTGTGATCTGCCCGCCTCGGACTTCCAAAGTGCTGGGATTACAGGCGTGACCTGCCGCACCTGGCCGACAGCTGTTTTTAGTAAACCAATAAGATTAAATTAGTCTATTTTGCAAAGATTTACCTCACTTACATGAGTTTTAATTCTTAAGGCATTTTAATTAGTTTTTATATGGTTTATTTAGCACATTGAAACTATTTAATATTTAAATCTTAATGTTTGCAAATTTTAGGAATATTTAACTTATATAAATATTTTCTTGTCAGTCAGAACAAAGCTTCTTTAAGGTGTTTTATAATCTCATTTGGTAATGCTACACAGAAGGAGAAAAATATTCCATACACGCAGATACATAAAAGGAGAATTGGCCCTTAGTATCCATCTGTTCCACCTCTGAAGATTTAATTAAACTGATTAAGAATAATGTAAAAAATTTGAGTACTGAACATGTACAAATTTATTTTTCTTGTCACTATTCCCTAAACAATACAACACTTCATATAGTGTTTACATTGTATTGGGTATTGTAAATAATCTAGAGATGATTTAAAGTGTACAGAAGGATATGTGCAGGTTAGATGCAAATACTAGGCCATTTTACATCAGAGACTTGAGCGTCTGTAGATTTTGGTGTCCATGGGAGGTGCTGGAAGCAATGCCCCACAGATACAGAAGAATGACTGTACACAGAGAGGTTATAGCTTTAATTATTGAATTTTGGTCCTGGGTTAAGAGTAAATACATAATTATAAAATTTGCCAGTCCTTATGAAAGAGATAGTCTCTTCTTAGTGTACATGAATTCTTAATTGATTTGAGCTCAAAATATAAAAACAGACAAACATAAAAGTCCATCAAACCAGACCCTTTGTTATGTTTCACCCAAAGAAGAGAAGGTCTCTACGAACCACTTACTCATTTATAGAAATCACCGAATGGTCAGAACATAAAACCAAAAGAAGCCACCACCAAAAATTTACTCAGTACTCAAAGGAATCAAAATCCTTACTGTGTTGCAGAGGGACAAGAGTCCAGAACAGAGGACCAGGAGAGAGACTCATTGTTGGGTCTTTAGATCACCAGTCAGGAAACGATCACAAAGGGCTCTCTAAGGCGCTTCATTACCTAGGAGGAAATGAGGACCCAAAGGTGGGGTCTGATCCTGTCAGTGGCGTGGCACCAAATTGTCCAAGACACAATGCACCAGACAACTAAGGAGATGACTTTACATAGGTTATTGCAGGATCCAAAGATTAGAGTTTCTCAACAGAGTGGTTTTTCCTTAGACTTTTGTGGGGAGGGGCAAACAAGTTGCAGATGGAGTGATTTACAGCTGCGGTAGTTTTGCAAGTAGGAGAAGTTTCTGTCAGTCATCTGAATAGTAAGTGTTTCTGTCTATGGTTAGCTAGTGAATTAGTTTCCTATTACTGTTGTAACATATTACCATAAATGTAACGTATTAAAACAATACACATTTATTATTTTACAGTTCTGAAGGTCAGAAATCTGAAAAGCATCTCACTGGGCTGAGATCAAGGTGTTGGCAGGTCTGTATTCCTTTTGGAGGCTGTAGGAAATAATCCATTTACTTCTCTTTTTCAGCTTCTAGTGGCCACCTGTCTTCCTTGGATCATGGCCCAGTTCCTCCATGTTTGAAGTCAGCAATGTCAGGCCACCTCTCTAGTTCCTCTTTTTCTTTCACTCTGACTTCCACATTTAAGGACTTTTGTGATTATATACACCTTGGTAATCTAGAATAATCTCACTATTTTAGAGTTATCTGATTGGCAACCTTATCTCCATTTGAAACAATAATTCCCATTTGTATGTAAGTTTACATAGTCACAGATTTTAAGAACTAGGATGTGGATATATTTAGCGGGTCATTATTTTGCCTACCACATTTAGTTTCAGGGGGATAAACAGTTCTCATGTCAGCTAATCAGTTAAAGAGGAGGTTGTAGGAAGGCCTGTTAACAGGTTGAAACCAAGCAGGAGAGGGTTATGCTTGATCTTGTCACAAGTAAACAAGGGAGACATCCACAAATCTTACCAATCACGAGAAAGAGAGAACATTGTCTTAGTTAAGTTGTATAACCAAGGATGGTTCTTTGTGTTAAACCACTTCTTGAAACACAAAACAGTAGGTTTTTAAAAAATTGTTACTGTTTTCTGGGAGCTCAGGGCTTCGTTTTTTTTTTTTTTTTTTTTTTTTTAAATAGAAAAAAGGGTAAAGTGTAGTAAGAAAAATTAAGAGGAAAATTAAGAGGCAGGAGCAACAGAGAGATGCTGGGGCTAAGGCTTTAGATCCAGACCACTAGAATTTGAATTCCTGCTCTCCTACTTGCAAAAATTGTATAATCATGGGCAAGAGACTTAAACATTATAAGCCTTAAACTCCTTATCTTTAAAGTGAATATGATACAGTATCTGCTTCATAGCATGGTTAAGAGGATTATGGGATTATATATGTAAAATGCTTATTCCAGTGTGAGAAAGATAGTCAAATATTCAGTTAATGTGATCTATTGTTAATTGATTAATGAATCACTCCAGTGAAATGTCATTGGGTAAGAAAAAAATATGATGTACTTTATGCTGAAAGATCTTTCAGTTTATAGTTTTCAAGTTTTCATGAGTCTGGGTATATGATGGAAGAAATAGCTTTTTGTCTTTTTTCTTCCTCCACTTTCTTTTTATTTTTTGAGATGGAGTCTTGCTCTGTCACCCACCTCAGCCTCCTGAGTAGCTGGGATTACAGGCATATGCCACCACGCCTGATTAATTTTTGTACTTTTTAGTAGAGATGGGGTTATGCCATGTTGGCAGGATGGTCTCGAACTCTTGACCTTAGGTGATTCGCCCGCCTCAGCCTCCCAAAGTGCTGGGATTACAGATGTGAGCCACCACACCCGACCCTTCCACTTTCAGTAATGCTCCTCTCAATAAAGCCCAATCACTGAGATAAGCTTTATTTGTTTTTGATACTTGAATCTTGGAAGATTCTATGTAATACATTGGCATAGTAGCCAAATTGCCAAGACTATACTAAGATTAGGAACTGGCAAGATAGAGTACTAGTTATCTGATGAGGGGCCTAGAATGTTCTTGAACTGGATCAGCTACACAGGAACCTTGATGCTGAGTTCTCCATTAGATTTGTCTTGAGAGATTAACATCTTCTACTAGATAAAATTAATTCACATTACTTTCATATGAAAGTAACGTACAGTTGACTGGTGAACAGCACAGCGGCTAGGGGTGCCAACACCCCTGCAGAGTCAAAAATCTATGTGTAACTTTTGACTCCCCTAAAACTTAACTACTAATAGCTTATGTTGACCAGAAGCCTTCCTGGTAACATATACTGTTGATTAACACATATTTTGTATGTTATATGCTGTATTCCTACAATAAAGTAAGCTAGAGGAAAGAAAATGTTATTAAGATAATCATAGGAAGATAATATGCACTTACAGTACTATACTGATTCTCTTGATACCATAAGTTTACATCTTCTGTTTAAAGATGAGTTAATTGTCTCCTTGGAATTGTACACAACCACAGCTGCAGACTTCAATCTATGGGACATATCAAACAATTCAGTTTTTTCTTGTAGCATCGTGACTTTTCTCTACTTCTTGCTAGTATGTCTAGGATCATTAGTGCCACTTCATATGGGTCCCGTGGTGTTGTTGAAGCTTTGTTTCCCATTGTTTTTTTGAACCAAAAACAATGAATAATATCGAAGAAATGGGAGAGATCACTTTTTACTTCAACATGCAATTTACTGGACAGATGGACTGCTCACTGGGAGACTCGTGCCACATGGTGTTCTAAGTGGATCTTGCAACACGAGTTCCCACAGTAGCAACAGGAGGTGGCTATGAAATTATTACACTAGTACAGTATGTACTACAGTTGATTTAATGCAGTTATAATTTAATACTGAATCTACATTTGTTTACATTTCTCTCAACAGCAAATGTCATCATGTATTATCTGTTTTTGTATGCATACATTTTAACTTTTTATAATGGATTTTTGTATATTTTATGGTACTAAATGATAAAGTACACTAGTATCTACATACATTGCATGCATTCACAGCATATCTGACTTTGTTTGTGTGTGTGTTTTTTAATATATTTCTAGGGAGCACAGTTTGTCTGGAAGTTTTTTCAAATTGTTGCAGGTCTCCAAAAGTTTTTTCAATATTACAAAAATCCACAGAAAAGTGGACCTGTGCAATTCAAACTTGCGTTATTCAGGGACCAACTATAACTGCTTTAACTGGTTGCATTTTATCCATTTTCTGTAACTTAACTTCTATGTATATAGAGCTAGCTGTAAACTAGCCTAAGTGAATCACATATCTCATCAGATGTTCCTACCCCCTCTGCCAATAGGATCAGATAATTCCCAGAATGTCTGCTAGATAATGCTGAATCATCTCTTTTTCCTGTTCCCAAGTCTTGGACAATTTTCCTAACAATTTAAAAACATTAAGTCAGAATTCAGCAATATGGAGTGCAGAGAGAAATCAGGCAGGATCTTGCAAGTGAATACGGACAGCCCGTTATGAATGACTCATGATGCACTTCAGGACCAAACAGTACCCCAACATACTTATTTGAAAATATGAGTTGCTTTGATTCCAAACAAAGTCCATTATTTGAGTTCATGGCATATTTGAGTTTTTATGTACTTCTATTTTTTTTTCATTTAACTTTTTTTTTTTTTTTTTTTTTTTTTTTTTTTTTTTTTTTTTTTTTTTGGCATTTTAAGTCTGCACATATCCTGAACGATTCTTGGGCCATAAGGTTTCTGTGTCTGAGTCACTTTAGACTGTGCTCTTCTTTCCTATCATAATATTTGTTTGGCTAAAATGTCGCAGATTCTTACTTACCTTCATTGTTTCAGGCAACTAAACTAAAGATCTAAAATATTTTTAAAAAGCTTGAATGCATTTCAAAACAATTGATAGTAGGGAGAAGAGTCAGCAAAAGTGGGGCCATCCACATAACTGCCTGACCACAGTGTTTAAGTAGCTATTTTTCCTTTTAATGATAGAAATTAAAAAACAAATGCTAGATAAATTGAAAAAATATAAAACTGTCTGTGAATATGCATGCTTGTCTAAATATATACACATAAGGCAAGACTGACTTTCAAAAGTCAGAAAAATTATGTAGTAGTTTCTCTACTTTAAAGGAAGGCAGCCTTGGGCCCAAGGACTGCAAAGCAGAGATAAGGAACTGCAAAAGAATTCAGAATGAGTCTCTCTCCTGGGTGGTCAGTGGTAAAGCCGCTACTATTACATGTTCAGGTGCATATCATGAAATCGATTTTTTCCTCTTTTATTTTTTTTTTAGTAATTTTCTTTTATAAGAGAAGCAACATGCCACATAACTACTTAGATAATGGAAAATAGTAAAAGAGAATAAAGAATAATTAGCACGTTAATCATTATCAGTTCAGCTTATATTTCTGTTCAGAAACTTCTGCTCCTTAGAGTTTGATATCCTTTACTCTGAGATCTAGATGTATTTAACAAATGTTTTTGTGGCTATTTAAATCATCTCATCTATATACAGTTGACCCATAAACAACAGGGGTTTGAGTTGTACTGGTCTACTTACATGGGGCTATTTTTCAACCAAATGAGGATTGAAAATACGATATTTGTGAGATGTGAAATCTGAGTATACAAAAGGCCAAAGTTCTGTGTATGTGGATTTTGCAGGGCTGACTGTGGGACCTGAGTATGTGCTGATTTTGGTATATGTTGTGGGGGACAGGGAGTCCTGGAACCAATCCCCCACATATACCAAGGGATGACTGTAGTTTTTTTTCTTTGCCCATCTCTGAGATCCTTTCTGTCTTAACATCGCAAAATTAAAGATCCATTTGTTTTGTAATCTGACCCTGTTTCAACGCAAAAGGATCTTATAGCCCATTTACTTATTAAGATATGATTATTATTACCATGAGCATTAAAAATAGCTTTATCTGTTCAAAAGGAAAATATGGTAAGAGTCAGACATAGGCAGTGGGCAAGGTAGTGTCAGTCTGGTTGAATGTGTATGTGTGTGGGGAACAGAGGGATGGGAAACTTGATGGGAAAGGAGTCATTCTGGGTTAAGCAATTTCTAGAAGCTATCATTTTTTTTTTTGATGAAATACAAAATGTCTTCTGGGGAAAACAGAAGTGGATGAGCAGTAAAATGACTTTTTACAGGCTGCAAACCAACCATTTAAGTTAATACATCAGTTTGCGTTTCCCTGAAGATATTATAAATACAAATCAGATATGAAAGATATGAAAGGGGTGTCCAGTTCATTGGTCACAGATGCTCAGGGGAAACCATTGTCACCTCCCTGTAGCCTAGCTGAGACAGGACTTTCCATTATAACCTCTCTTTTCCTAGAGAAAGATCTTTTTCATGCATACTTTTTAACTTCAACAAAGCTGCTGCCCTTCCAGGGTTTCAGTTCCAGCTCTCCCATCTTGCATGGTCCCCTGAAAGCTCTGGGTTACTGAGGTAGGTAGTTCCTTCAAGGCAGCTTTCTTCAGCACCCATCTTCTACTCTGGTTTGCATCTTCTTCCTTGAATTTTGCTCTTTAAGTGTTTTCCTCACTTTCTTATGAGCTCAATGTTTGCTGTATTTTATGCAGCATTTCTTGGTGATCCTTAGTGTGAGGATTTTCAGGAACTTAATCTACCACACGTCAGAAATGAAACTGAATGAGTACATTTCAATCACTATCTTATTCTCTACTCAGCTACACTAGATACAGTTGATGTTCCACCAAAAGGAAAAAGAAAAGCAAAAAAAATTAAAGTGTACCTCTCTTATTTCTGAGATTGCATGCTTTCCTAATTTCTATCTACCTGACTTTTCAATTTCACTTTTCTTTACTGGCTCTTTCTCCTCTTTCAAATCTTAATACTAGCCTCCTTTCTCCATCTAGACGTATTTTCTAGTTTACCTCATTTGCAAGGAGGGTTTTAAATAACATCTAGATGGGACCGTTCCCACATTTATTTCTATTCCTAATCTCTCTTTTCATCTCCAGGCACATAGATTAAGCTGTGTACATGACATTTCCTTTTGGAGGTCTCTAAGACATCTCTCAGCCCCTCTACCTTCTCTCTTATTGTTACTGCCAGTATTTCCCATCTCAAGAAAAAACATTTCCATCTACCTGGTTTTTCATTTTGTAAAGCTAGCAGTAATCCTTGACATTTCTCTCTCCTACCTCCACTTCCATTCATCATCACCTCTGATCAGCTCTAACTCTAAGAAATATATCTAGTCTCTCTCCACATCTTTCTTATCTCCACTGCCACAGTTTTGGACCAATCCACAATGATCTACCAGATTCCTGGGTCAGTTTTCATATGTGTTTCATGGTTTCCATTATTTTTCTGACATGGTTTACATACTTAATTTTGTTCTGAATAAAGTACTTTACACTTCCAAATTTTCCAATGTGTCATGATCTAACATGGTTATGTTCTAAATATCATATTATTATAATTTTGATCATATGTATAAAGAAGGAATTGTTAAAATAAATTTTTAAATTTCTAAATCATGGTCTTAAATACAAAATTAATATATTTTACAGAGAGGAATTCAAATATTTACATATGTGTATCTAGATATGTGTGAAGTTATTTCCAGATTTATTCTGGAAAATGAATAGAATGAATAGAAAATGAATAGAGTAATTCCTTCTATCCAAAAGACAAACATTTCCAGCAGACTTTTAAAAGTATGTTTTCACAAACACACACAATTTTATAATTTGTGGGTTTTGTTTAAAAATATAATGGCCTTCTACATCATTATTTTCAATTCTACTTTATAGCTTTTTGGTAAGAGAACATGTCATAGTATTTCCACTCTTTGTTTCCATAAATGTGTAGAAGAACAGTAGGGAGAGTAACAGATGTTTTTGGTTTGCTGGTTGGAGCTGTGCCTTTTTGAGACTCATCTGATAGTGGTTCAAACTAGACTGGAAGAAAGACTGGGCAGAAAACCCCATTAGAACACGAATACAGGAAAGACCGATGCACAAGAGACAGAGAGTCACAGTAGGAATAGAACAAAGTATCTGAAGTGTGATTTGTAATGAGTGACTGTATATGTGAGGGTGGGAGGCGAATGATGGCGTGAGAGGGAGAGGACAAAGGTGATTTCAGATGTAGGGAGATGTTACCACTAAGAAAATATTCACGGATTAGAAGAAGAAGCAGGGTTGAGGCAGGAGATGATGCAGTAAAAAGTCACGCTGTGCTCTTCCTGGCCTCTCTTTCCCAGTGGAAATGAGTTAAGAAGTGGAGTGTATCTTGTAGTATACTCTAAGAGACATACAGTGTCTATCGGATTAGTGATGGCCATAAGGCTCACCCAAACATCTCACAGGGCTAACACTGTTACTTAGCAATATGATGCAACCTGGCCCAAGGGTTTCCAACCCTGGCTCAGAGATTTCCAGGAGACAAGATTACCTTAGTACTGATGAACTCTCATAAACTTCAAAGCAAAGCTTATCTTTAACGAAAATAGCTTGAACTCCTTTTATGAAAGAAACCTCTGGTAATTGACCCGGACTGACTACAGGAATAAGAAAGGGGGAAGAATCCCCCAAACTCTGAGAATAGTCTCTTTTCAGGCTGTCATCTGGCCCTGATTGTATCTGACCCGTGCCACTGGCTGTTTATCTTTTAAAAGCGCTGCCAGAATAAACGACGTGAACTTCAGATGCTAAGACTCATCTTTGAAGCAAATCAGCACTGAAGGGGAGAAGTCACCCCTGGAAAAGCAGATCACCTAGCACCACCCAAGCGCCTCAAACACAGTGTCATAATTTGTAGGGCAATGTTTCAGTGAATAAATCATATGTCAATGAAGTTTCCTTATACATTTAAAACAGAGTAGATAAAAGGCACAACACCTTGCCAATTGAGAATTAAGTTACACATTCCCTTTGAAATAATATTTTATAAATATCAACCTCCTTCACTGTGTTTCTTAGTGTACATGCTCTCTAAAATCCCAACGCTGAAAATCACTGTGGTTAATTTAATAAGGCCCCATTCTGAAGAAAAGTGTGGACTGTAGTGTTATAAGGTCACCTAAATTTGTACTCAGAGAAAATAATTTTACTTAATAACATACATACTTGAAATACTTAATTACATACTGATTTAAAAACATTTAATGCAGTAGCTGTAGTTTATAACTATATGTGGTAATAAATGTGAAGAACGAATAGATCACATGAAATGTGATCTTCAGTCTTCATAAATCATTCAGCAATCTGTTAAGACTGAGTAATACTTAGATGTGTAGAAATAGAAGAATAGGGGTACTATTAATAAATTTGGGTATAATTTACCCTATTTATTATTTCACAAGGAGTAAATTTTACACTGTTGTTGGCATGGTATATATGATAAGTATGTAGTTATATTTAAAATAGACATAAATATACAAATATATTACATAGAAAAAAGAAAATATAATTACCTAAATTTTGTAATAATGCTGTATTCCAACAATTACTCTGCATGGAAGAGAGAATGGCATATTGCAGTACCACTGATCCTGAGCTCATAAATATTGAGGTGATGTCCTGAGACTTTATAAATAAGAAAGACATTCTCTATCTCTTTCACCCCACAATATATAATTCAGTCTCCCATTTAGATATCTGAGGTGATTACATTATCACATTCTTTCTAAAACCTACCTTGTTCTCAATATATTGATTTTATATACTACATACTTTACATATACTACAAGCTAAATGTAATACTACAGATTCTCATTACAAGCTAACTTAGAAATGGCTTAATTCCACCATTTTTTGTAACTCACAACACTGTAGGCACCAAGGCAATCAAAACTTAGACTTAAAAGTGAGAGGAGTAAAAACCTTCAGGCAAGCAGGAATGTTGTAAAATTTTCACCTGTTCCTTATTCATTGGTTGGCCTTTCTTAGTTATCAGAAAGGCAGAATAGTATAAATGCCCAGGACTGTGTCTACAGACTTTTATTTTGTTCCTTAGAAATTTTGGCTCCTGAAAGTTCATATATAAAATGATAACTTTCAAGACTGGAAGCATAACATCATTCATAGTGCATCTGTGCACAATCTAAGTGACATTTAGGGGTAACTTTGCTTTGTGTGCTGGGTTTAGAGCTCTGCCTTCGTGAAGGACAGATGCCACTGTACTTTTTGACAAGTTTTCTCTCAGAAAGTGGAGATCAAAGGGCAGTCTATCTCCCCTCACACTCTTTGCCCTATAGGGTCAGTTTAAAGAATTTCCCAAATGTGTTCCTCTACCGGAAAGGCAGATTCTGCTGTCAGCAGGTGCTTCTTAGCTCCTGACCTTAGGATGTGGGTTGGAGGCTCTCTATTCAATTTTCCTGACCTTTTTTGTCCTGGGGCTTCTCTTTACCTTATTTTCCACTATTGACCCAAGTGGCATATTGCCTGAGGCATGAGTGGTACTGTAATTTTTATGCTTACGGCCATAACAGTAAGCTTTAAAGTTGTAACTAGGTTATTAGACATAAAATAATTTAAAACAAGCACATAAGTGTGCAGTGCAATTTTAATTTACAAATTCCCTCCTTTTTTCTGATCTCAAATAGGTATAAATTTTACTCAGAAGAAAAACAAATGTTTGCTTGAGCCTGCTGAGTTTCTGCGGCTCCCTTCCTGAGCCTCCATCTCTTTCCTTCATAACAGAACTTCTAGAGTAACTGAGAGTTTTCTGTTATAGCAAAGTAGGAACAGACCCACACAGGTTCTAAAGTCAGAGCAATGGGGTTTAACACTCATCTGCAGCTGAGTAAGGGAATTTGGGTAACCCCCTTAATCTTTCTGTGCTTCATTTTTATCTGCCAAATGGAGACTATCAGGACAACTTCCATATGGATTTATTCTTTAGCAGCTTTGTTGAGCTTTATAATAAACATATAACTAACTGCACATATGTAAAACTATAATTTGATAATTTTGGGCATACATATATGTGCCTAAAACCATTACCACTTGGCAGAGTCTTGCTTCTTCACAGGTTTTATGAATAAAGTATATAAAACACTGAGAAGAGCCTTACAAAGTGTTAAAATATTAGTTATCGTTATATTCATTTTTATTCATCAACACCTCTAAGATTTCTCTTCAATTATACTGGAATTATTCCTGCAAATGTTATCAATGACCACCTTGCCAAATTCAGTGACATTTCTCTGTTTTTATTCTCCTAGAAATTTCTACTCTATTTAAGGTTTCTATGAAGAATTCATCATGGAATTAATATTATAAATGCCTAACAGTTTTGGAGTAAAGATTATGACCAATCACTGTGACTGTTGAGAATGACATAAAATATTAAGCAGAAAAATTAATTTAGTACTGAACAATGTGAGCACCTGAGATATGCCAGATACTAGGGATAAAGACAAGCAGACCTACTCCTTGCCTTCTAGCAATTCTGAATAATAAATGAGAAAAATACTTTTAAGTACACATTAATGTAATGTAACAAAGGTCACAGTAGTTTTATAGGTAAAATAATGGCGACATTAAAAAAATGGGTCATTATGCCTTGGAGAGTCAAGAAGTCTCCATAGGAAAATGGATATTTAAGTCAGTTCATTAAGGTTGAGTGAAAGTTCATCAGGTGGATAAGTTAGTAAGTTCAATTAGCAGGAAAATAATTAGCCAAGGTATAAGTGTTTTGGAATGCTTCAGGGAGTTTGGTGTAGTTTAAGGGATATGACATGTGAAGTGGCCTGGAGATGAGGTTGAAAGACTGGGTTGTGACCAGAATTTAATAGCTGTGTGGACCATTCAAAGTATTTTGAGGGTTTCTATCTGCAAGTACTAGGAAGTTATTGAAGGTTCTGAACCAAAGACATAACATGAGTGACTCTGTATTTGAAAAATACGCTATCGATGCCATGTAGAGGAGAAACCATGGGTTGGAGAAAATAGGGTGGAGGCAGGTGGACAATTATGCCACTGCTATGGCTGATTGTTCAATCTTTTGATAAAATGAGATTGAATAAAGCAGAGGTTGTGCGTTGACAAGTGGGGGAAAAGTATAGCAGAGGTTGAGTCAATAAGATTTAAAGAGAGGGTGAGGAATTTAAGGCATGGGAGAAGATGAAGATGATTTTGAATCTCATTTGGAAATTTGGATTGATGGTAATGTTATTCACCAAAATATGAAATTCAGTGCTACAGTTGATTCATAGAAGTAATAATTTTATCATGAAATACATTCATATTATTCATAACTTATATACTGTATATTTTACGAAGTATTTGCAGAGATGAAATTTTGCTGTTTTTGTGTGTTGCAAAATTTAAGAACATCAGCAAAACAGATTTGCTACATATTATAGCCTCCCACATTTTTCTTAGTGCAAGAAATTTAAATAAATTACGCCTTGGTAATATCTTTTTATTTTTAAGATTAGGCATCATTAATACTGCAAAACACTGTCCTTCTGGTTCAAACTCTGCCCTCATCTTACTGGTGAGGCTCATCTTACAAAAATACTGCTGTGCCCACTCCTTAGACTTGCCATGTATTAACTCTAAAACAGACTTTGCCTTTGGCTGTCATGCTTGAATTTTCTATTCCTTTCCTCAAGGTCGTGTGCCTTGACTCTGGGTGTTCTGTGACAACAACGTTCATTGATATCTTGATATTGTGTCAGGTTTTATCAAGAAAAAAGGAAAGGCAATGCATGGACTCAACTTCCCTTTAAGGTATCTGACTTTGCCAGATGCTTCTTAACTGGTGACAATAATAACTGAGGGAGTGGAGTGTTAGTGCTAGGGAGCAGAATGTTTCCTGTCAGAATTCTGCCATGAGTTTAACCTTTGACCTTAAGAGAACTGTTTTGCCTGCTTCTCAATTTTATTATCTGTTTTTTTTTTTTTTTAATTTCGCTCTCTCTAAAACTCTAATCTCTAAAGGTCTGGATGTATTGAATTTCTATTTGTTTTATTTCCAACTGCTTCTAGAACACTGGATTTAAAAATCTCTTAGTTAAGGCTAGGTGCGGTGGCTCACGCCTGTAATCCCAACACTTTGGGAGGCCAAGATGGGCGGATCACGAGGTCAGGAGATGGAGACCATCCTGGCTAACACGGTGAAACCCCGTCTCTACCAAAAACACAAAAAAATTAGCCGGGCAGGGCGCCTGTAGTCCCAGCTACTCAGGAGGCTGAGGCAAGAGAGTGGTGTGAACCCGGGAGGCGGAGGTTGCAGTGAGCCGAGATGGCACCACTGCACTCCAGCCTGGGTGACACAGTGAGACTCTGTCTCAAAAAAAAAAAAAAAAAAAAAAAAAAGAATCTCAGTTAAAAGGCACAAAGAAATTTAGGAGAGAACTAATAATTTGATTGATACACAGGATATTTTGAACAAATTATTGGAATATACTACTGATATTGTTTGGGTCTGTGTCCCTGCCAAAACTCATGTTGAATTGCAATCCCCAATGTTGGAGGGGGGGCCTGGTGGGAGGTGATTGAATCCTGGGGGCAGATATCCCCCTTAGTGCTGTTCTCGGTATAGTGAGTGAGTTCTCTTGAGATCTGGTTGTTTGAAAGTGGCCCCCTCCCACCTCCTTTCCTCCTGCTCCAGCCATGTAAGATGTGCCTGCTTATCCTTAGCCTTCTGCCCTTATTGTAAGTTTCCTGAGGGCTCCACAAAAACAGAAGCCACTATGCTTCCTGTACAGCATGTGAAATCATGAGTCAATTAAAGCTCTTTTCTTTATAAATTACCCACTTTCAGGTATTTCGTTACAGCAGTACGAGAATGAACTAATACAACTACGTTTAGAATTTCTAGTAAAAATAAGACTCTTTCATGTGAAGATGAAGATTCATCATGAGCCCAGACTGCTGCATAAAGGGCAACTGGAAGCTGAGCAGTAACAGCCATGTCATTTTGATAGTGTCCAATTAGGCAAGAGCTGTAGAGCTCATCAGAGGGTAATTTGAAGCAGATGCCTGCATTAAGACACAGATGTGGGACATTTTTCAATAGCAATGAAATGTGTATGGTATAGGATAGCTGATGGCTTCATCATCATTTTTCTTTCCATGGAATTACAGTGGTGAAATGCACTAACATTCAGCTGTTTTTGTGCTCTTGTATTATTACTCCAAACAGCAGGCTGTCCTCCAGGTAGGCATACCTTCAGAGCTGAGGTCATTACATTTTGATTTATTCAATCCTCGTGCCCTTTTCACAATCTGATATCTCATATCCCAGATGTGGAAGTAACAATAAATTTCTGAGTGTAGTTCCCAGAGTTTTACCACATAGAACCAGAAACAGATGGGCAACATTGATAACCTGGGAATCTTGTCTGGCAAAACAGTGCTCTCTCATTGCTATTGCTGAGAGTGTAAGTGGATGATTTCTGAGCATCAAATGTCAATACATCTTTAAAGCTGGGCTTAGTAGATCTAACGCTTCTCTTTTCACACACACAGATTTGTTTTCTGGTCTTTGTTCTAGTCACTTTGAACAGAAAACTGAAGCTTCACAGTTTCTTCCATGTGAATAGTACCATTCATTTTGGATGCTGAACTTTGGAAATATTTCTAAATCATTTCTATCTCCCTAAACGTCTGTCTTTTCACAACCAAACCAAGTTTATGAATGCTACCTGTGTGCTAGATTATGAATTCGGTGAAGGCAGTAAATGTTAGTGTTAGCAGCAGTATAATAAATGTTAATGTGTGCAAAACAATTGAATATAATTTCAAAAACAAAATATAATCTATTTAAAATTCTCTCCGAAAGTTGAGTTCTGATGGAGAGGATTAGAAGAGTTGGCCAGGTGGAGAAAGAGAGTTTTTTCAGATGAGTTACATCACAGCAAAGGTTCATAGACAGGATTTAATATAATTTGTTGGAAAGTTCTGAATTTAAGGGAGAGAAATGGTTGAAGAAGGGTAAGAGATCAGAGTGAAGAGAAAGGAGATGTCATCTTTATTTAATGGAGAACTGTAGAAATCAGACAAAAAATAGACTTACAGTTTCATCAATAGCAGAGTGGTATACTGAAATCACAGCAGAGTGATGAAGATCACAGCCTAGGATTCTGAGAGACTAGGGTACAAATCTTGGTGCTGTCACTTCTTTGCTGTAAGACCACATACAGTTGACCTGATGTCTCTCAGTTTTGGTTTCCTTATCTGTAAAATGGATACAATGTCAAGTAGCAATGACTTGGATCTGCTGTGGGAATTAAGTCTGATAATGCATCTAAAGTATTTGGTAAGTCTGATAATGCATCTAAAGTATTTGGTAAATCCTGGCCCAGAGAAAGGATTCAATATATGTTAGTAATAATTCTTACTGTCTGGCAGTCAGAGGCTGATTGTATTGGACTGGGCAGAATGACCTTCTTTCTGAGCCTTTTCAAGGTTTTCCAAATTAAATAGACTCTGATTCATTTCATGATGTTTATTGTCTTTCCTTAAACTTTAAGGTGTTCTTTCTGTATTGAGAGGGCTCCAATTACCGACAGTAGAATCAAGGTGATTCCTAAAGCTGCTAAAGGCACTTTCTCTCCTGTGTGTGTGTGTGTGTGTGTGTGTGTGTGTGTGTGTGTGTGTCTGTGTGTCTGTGTGTGTGTATCTGGTTATCTGGTTGAAATAATCCATTATATTCATTCTCTTGGGAAGGTAATTGGCTTTTTAGTATCAGCATTACAAAGTGATCTCATATACAACTTATCCAGTATAACCAGACTCTTTTGAAACATTATTTATTTGCAATGGGAGAATGGGTTTCCATTTCATATCTCAGCTGCTGCTGATTTTTCCCCAGGTAACTTATCCTGAGGTATATGTGTTAAATCTCATCTCATTATATCTGCCAATCTCCCCGAGCTTGTCATTCGCCAATGCAGTCATCTCTCCTGTTTACTTTTCTCTTGTTTAGAATTATATGCACATTTCATTGATGTTAGATTTAAATCACCTGATGCTTCAAAGTGATGGTTTATGTTGAACCCACTCTTAGGCAAATTCTAAGGCTATGCCAATGATTGATGCTGATGACTGTCAAACTCCTTTCATGGATTCAGTCCTTATGCATGGCAAGCTTTCTAAATAAAACCAATATACTTTTTAATACATTTCTGAAAACAAAATTCACTCATTTGTTATTTCATTTATTCATCATTAGTTCATTACGTATTGTGAAGAAAGCAATTTTCTAGGTCCTGCAAATTTCTCCCATCAAATACTAACATTTTAGTGAGGGAGAAAAGCTGCAGCAAATAATTCTAATACAGCATGGTAATTATTACAACGGAGGCATAAAGAAGTGCTGTACCAAGCCAAGGTGGGCAGAAATTAACTTTTGAGTTACATTTTGAGTTGGGCTTTAAATACCTCAAAAGAAGACAAAAATTTATTTTCATAGTTATATTTAATAATAAATATAATTTCTTAATACATACAAATACATACCCAAACCAGTATATTTCAACTGCACACACACATGTGCATTGTGGTTGAGTGAATTTTCTTTTCCCGATATATCCTGACTTGTTTATACACAAGCTTGTCTTAGGATATACAGAAGCTAAGTGATAAATTATACAGTCCACAGCACTAGTCTCCATCTAGAATTTGCACCTTGTTTTCAGTTATCACTTATTCCTCATTAAAGACCCTCCCTCCTTTCTGTATTTGCAACATTACACTTACATGGGCACAACAGGAAAAGCCACTGCTTTTTCATTGTGGCTTCTCTTCTTGGTATGAGGACATATGTTTCCTGAACCTTTATCCTACACCCTTTGGACTTTGACTGCCTCTTTAGGGTCCAATCCCTGTTCTCCTCTAGCTCTTCTATGTGGACCACTTTCTAAGGTCTTCTCACATAGTGGCCTCTTATCTCAGAACAGACAGCAGAAGCAGAGGTTCTATTACTGTACTTTTTATAGGATGCAAAGGGAGTTTAACTTCCAGTCTGCTGAGGCTCTGTTGGGACCTAAGCTGTCTCTATGTAGACAGATGTCTCAATTCTTATGGTATTAAATTACTAATTGGAAAATCAGCTTGCTTTTAAATAACACTAACAGATTTTTAAAAAATCACATGTATAACAACATTTAAGAACTATCCAAAGACATTATAAAGATCTGGAGGTGGAGCTGACAAAATTTTTATGGATTCAATGGGCAGTATGTGAGGAAAAGAAGAAATCAGCATCAGCCCCTTGGTTGCTGGCCTGACCAAATGAGTGGTGGGTATTAATGTTAACAGAGGTGGTAAAGATGGAGGGAAAAGGCTTTTTGATGGAGAAGGGTGAAATCAAAAGCTTTCTTTCAGATATGTTAATTTGAGGTATCCAATAGATATCCAAAAAGTGATGTTAGATATTGCTCTCTGTCTCTGTCTCTCCCTCTGTCTCTCCTCTCCCTCTTTCATATCCTTCATTGACAAATCAAAACATTATTACAATATGCTGGCAAAAACATTAGCTTTAGAGATTAAATCCTGGCTGTCAGTCTCTATTTATGCAATCTAGCACATTTATTTAACCTCTCACAGACTTGGTTTCTTTAGATACAAAATAGAAATAAAAATGCATTATTCATGGACTTGTTTATGAGGATTAGTTGACAATTAGATGAACTAAATTATGTAAAGTACCTTGTACCTAGAATATGTTTAATATTAATGCCCTCCTGACCACCATCCTCCCTCTTCTATGTATCTTTGTAGAAAGATAAATGAAATTTGGGCATAATGTCAGATATTCTGTATTCCTCTTCTTTTTTTTTTTTTTTTTTTT
>NW_016806805.1:2359234-2389351 GCF_001698545.2 Rhinopithecus bieti
AATGAGACAGTTTGTTATAATTTCTGTTCTTGTACATTTGCTGAGGAGTGCTTTACTTCCAATTATGTGGTCAATTTTGGAATAAGTGTGATGTGGTGCTGAGAAGAATGTATATTCTGTTGATTTGGGGTGGAGAGTTCTATAGATGTCTATTAGGTCCGCTTGGTGCAGAGATGAGTTCAATTCCTGGATATCCTTGTTAACTTTCTGTCTCGTTGATCTGTCTAATGTTGACAGTGGAGTGTTGAAGTCTCCCATTATTATTGTATGGGAGTCTAAGTCTCTTTGTAAGTCGTTCCTCTTCTAATACAAAACTAGAGCTTCTTGAAATACTCAGGTTTAGAAGAAGAAGGTAATGGCATTGACACTCTACAGCTGTGATAGTCATGAAAATTGGAAAAAACAAATTAGTATTACATATTGGAGACATTATTTTATAATACCTAGTATTTTTCTCCCAAATAAGCATGGTAGCTTGAAGTATTAGGCGATGTAAGCCCTAAAGAAACAATTTTAGCCTGCTGACTGCCTAGCCTGAACAAATAATGATAATGTAACAAATAGACTAATTTGTGGTCCTGAAATAAGTATTCGCTCCGAGGAAAGGGGTACTAGAATCACAGGCAAGTAAATACACATTTCATCAGGTCCTATTTTCAACATCTATTCCAGGACTATAAACTAAAGGCATGACTATTATCTAATATTAGAGAACAACTTATTGATGATTTTAATTATCAAAAGGGATAATTGAGAAATGGATGGCGTAACACATACAGGAACCCAAGAGATTTTTTTAAATTTATGTATTTCACTCACATTATCATTTAGACATTAATGATTTCACCTTATGAACTTAAAACTTTTAATAAGTGGACATTATTTTCATAGTTTCATGGTCAAAACACAGTTTCTAAATTACGCCTGTATAGTGGAAAAAAAGTGATGAACTCTTCTTATTTCAAATGAAATATGTTTTAAAGGGATTAGAATTAATTTATCACTTTTAAGATAATATTAGTTTAGGGGGTTGGCAGGTGGGAGAGTACCAGGTTATTAAAAGAATTTGAGTTTGTAACTGCCGTTATGTGAGATACTTCTCCAATGGATGTCCAAAATACATAAGGGAGAGTGGTGAGTGAGGTTTTAAAATGTTGATGCCTCAAACATTGAATCTAGTTTCACCATAGCCAAAGGCTTTATGAAGCCAGAATTATTTAGACTGGAATTAATAGGTGAGCAGACTTTAAAAAATGAGAAATTTTAAATTATATTATAAAATTGCTAATGGTATGTGGTTGGTATAGAAAATTTGAAAAAAGGAAAACAAACCATAAACCTTTATACTGGACATAATAAAACGTTGTCTATAATTCCATCATCTTGGAAAGCTTACTATTAACATTTAAACACGTTTATTTTTAATAAAACTTTCACTTATGTGTGCATAGAAAATCTATTTTTGTATAATTGTAAACGGTATTACATGCCCAATTTAAAAAATTATTTTAAAATAATGTCATTAATATTATTGTTAAATATTTTTGTAATACATTTTGAAAAAGTGAGCAATGTGCTGTCAAATAGACTGGTGTCCCATAATTTAATGATCTCCTTATCAACAACTTAAGGTCTTGTGTTTTTATTTTTTCTTTTTTTCTTTTTTCTTTTTTTTTTTTTTTGAGACAGAGTCTCTCTCTGTGGCCCAGGCTGGAGCACAGTGGTGCGATCTCTGCTCACTGCAAGCTCAGCCTCCTGGGTTCACACCATTTTCCTGCCTCAGCCTCCTGAGTAGCTGGGACTACAGGCGCCACCACCACGCCCAGCTAATTTTTTGTATTTTTAGTAGAGACGGGGTTTCACCGTGTGTTAACCAGGATGGTCTCTATCTCCTGACCTTGAGATCTGCCCGCCTCGGCCTCCCATAGTGCTGGGATTACAGGCGAGAGCCACCACGCCCGCCAGATCTTGTGTTTAAATGCTAATATGTTGTGGTGTTGTGTAAGATTTCTAATTTTTAAAAATTGATCATTTGTTTATTTCTTTATGGTAGAGACAAGGTCTCTCTATGTTGCCTAGGCTGATCGTGAACTCCTGGGCTTAGGTGATCCTCCTGCTTTGGCCTCCCAAAGTGCTGGGATTACAGGTGTGAGCGACCACACCCAGGCACAAGATTTCTAATTTTAGAAATGGGCCTAGAGTGGAAACAGTTGAGGTAACTACAACTGTTATTAAAATTGTGGAAATGAGAATGTTCAGTGTATGTTTAAGAAGCAACTAATAGGTCTGTTTGGGCCGTGATATGTAAGCTTTTGTAGGAATTATTGCTCCTGGGTTGGGGGAGATCCAATGAGCCTTACATTTTAGGTTCAGGTGTTTAGGGTCTGGGGAGGCACTGCAATCTGTGCAGAGTGCTGAGACATATTCAGAGCAATGGTTCAGGACAATTCCCCTGAAAGGAGAGTGTGGGCGTAAATTGGAAGGGGAATCATGAGGGGGAAGAAACAAGACAGCAGGTTATTTTAACAGCGAAATGCAAGATAATGAGGGTTGGAACCTGGGTGATGGCTGTAGGAAGGGAAAGAAAAAGACAAAGGGAAAGGTTCCTTAGCATTTGCTATAGTGTTCTTTGCTTAACACAAATTAAATACATTTGGGGGGATACTCAGCATGGATATTACTAGCCATTTTCTTACTGAATGCTGCTAAAACTAGAAAGTGCAATATAATGGCACTGTTAAAATGAAACTTTTCCTTTAATAATGCTGTAGTCTCATTATATGAAATAAGCCAACGTAGTTACAATTCCAATAGTTTAGAGTGACCTGCTGAAGTTTTTTTTTCTTGCTTTTTAAAATTTTTTTATTTTTTTCACATTTCAAAGACTGTTTGATAGACCTAGGGTTTTAAATAATCTGTACTGTTGTTTCTGTATAAATAATAGATCAATTGTTTGCAGTTGATGTTTTGCTAGTTCTGTTTTCCTGTCCAATGACTGCCTGAGTGTTTCCAGGCATGTGGTGATTTAAATTGTTTATTAAGATAGATGAAATCATTGAATGTTGCTCTGTTTATTTTACTAATAATGCTTATCAAAAATTGTTTCTAGAACCACAATTGTTTTAGAGAAGAAAAGTACTATAATATTGTGGGAGAAGGCCTGGGTTAGATTCAAGAATGTCATGTTTAAGGCTAACTCTGCCACCATTCCTTCTTAGGCAAGGCACTTAACCTCCTTGTCCTAAGTTTCTGTACCTCTAAAGCACCTTCTACTACTAGTTCAGAACCATGGCTGTCACTGTGGTGCTACTCTTACTGTTACTGTTACCAGTGGCAGAGATCTGAATTACCCTGAGTTACCAGCGGCCGATTTGTGCCAGTCGGCAGCAACTTCAATTTTTGACTTCTCAGAAGAAAGAATTTGACTGAGGGGCAAAAAGCAGAAAAAGAGACCGAGGTGTTTCAGAGCAAGAGTAAAAGTTTATTAGAAAGACTGTAGAACAGGAAAGAACCCTTGGAAGAAATCCAAGTGAGTGCCTGAAAGTCAAAGAGAGAACAGAGAGGCCTTGAACCTTGATCCTGGGACTTTATAGGCTCGCCTCTTTCCCGTGATTCTTCCCTTAGGGTGGACTTTCTGCATGCACGATGCTCTCCTTACCCTTGGGAATTGAGCATGCTCAGTGTGTTTAGGGAGTTACATGCATGCCTATGCCCATCTGAGGCTTTCTTTGTTTTTCTGGTGGAGTGGACTGGGAAGATCATACTTTGCCATTTTGTCTCTTAATGTGCATGCCCAGGAAGTTGCTTTTTCCTGGATCCTGCCTTTAATTAACACTTTAATGTTAACAGGTGTGGACCATCAGGAAATGGCCTCTCCCTGGTGCCAGCTGCCAAGTGATCACTTTTAGAGAGGCAATGGGATAATTGCCTAACCATCACCAGACATTTCCAGTGGGTTGGGGGGAAGAGCCCTCTCCTGCCCTACTCATGACTAACTACCTGTAACATTGCTACTGATTATATACCTCCTACCCCCTTTTATTTGGTGGTCAGATACATTCCTTTTAGGGACTTTACATGTATTACTTTCAACCTCTATGTCAACCTCATAAGATAGGAAAAATTATTTCTATTTTACTGATGAGAAGATCAAAATGCAGAGGAATTAAGCAGCTTTCTCAAGGAAAGTGGTGGTTCTGGAAGTTAAACCCATGTCTGTCCACACTGCCCTGGTAAAACTCTAAAAGAAGTAAGTTGAACCTGCTCTGCAATCAAAGGGCTGAGAGGATCTAAACCTTACGGCGTTCAGAGCAGAGAAGCAGAAACCCTTTTCCCTTTTGATTTTGCAGATGGGAAAAGACAGCCTGATCTTCGTGGTATCTGGGCTGTGGTGTTTCTAGCTTTTCTACCAAGTCTTCAGATCTTTTGAATCCAATTCTACGTATTTACATTCCTTATTAACATTCACTCTTAAAGATGGAAATGAGAATTTGGGACTTCATAAATGCTAATAAATTACACAAATTCTGAATGTAATTTCTTCCCATGGTACTATTTTAACATAGGTGACCTCTAATTTGCCTGAGTATCAGGCTAGACTGTATGTTTCCCGAACAGAGGCATCCATATATTAGCCCTCAATAAGTATTTCCTGAATAAATAACTTAATAAATACAGAATATAGACTCTTGAGCTGATCATTTTATTAATATGTTTGCTTAAACCTAAACAATTTTGCTGTAAAACTATTGTTTTCAAAACTGGAATAGAAATGCATCAAAGAGGCAAAGAGCTAAAAAATATTTGAAATGCAATCCAATTTTTATTAGTGTTTTATAGAAATGGGCTTAAAATGCTGTTAGGCAAATGTAAATTGCAAACAATATACAAGACATTTAAGTTTTGATTCTTAAAGTTTTAAATACCTAAACATATCTGTAGATGTAGCTGTGGGGACACTTTTATGAGACAAGAATATTTGTGCAGGAAAATTAAACATTCTTGTAAAGAAGTATTTTTTTGTGTACAAGAATATATACAATTTCGTAATTCAGGTGGCGTTTGAATAACTACCTTTGAAAGGTAAAATAAACAACTTTTTAAAGATTCAGGACCAAAATTTGAGTGAAAGAAGTGAGAGAATCTTCTGACATCTATTTGTTTTCCCTTTTTTAATCCTAATTTTCCTGCACTTCCTTTTCATGATTTTAAAAAATCAAACATTTAGTTGAAATTCATTGATAATTTAGTTCTTTTCCAGTTTAGAGTACAATTAAAAACCATTCTTGGTGTAATCCAAGGCACTGCTTTAATAAATATATAATCACTGCATCATGGAGCCAGAATAGCAATGTGATCTCTGAACTTAAAATGACATAGAAAATTAAGTTTACTGATACATGAGTCTAGAGGAAATCCTAAGTAATTTTGTAGGAATAGTTTAGCTTCTAAGAAAACTCTCTTTGCTGAAATTTCAAGTAGTGTAATACTTATACAGGTAATTTCAGGTTAAATTAATGCTATTTCAGATATAGCAGGTAAAATATGTTCTTAATACATGTTTATTCAATAAATGAGGTCTTTGAGTCTGATTTGAAACTCTCAATCTTAAAGGCATCTTTCATTGTTGCCTTAAGGTGAAGCTCTTTGGCTGAACAATTCTAAGTTTTCTGTTTTATTCTTCTCATCCTGACTCAGCTGATATCGTGGATATAATGCTGTTCTCACAAGCTGCCCCTTGTTCCTCTGTGAAAAGCAGTGAGAACCCCTCCAAGAAGACAGAGGGCATTCCTGTTCCCCAAGGAGAAAGATGACTTGACTGATCAGCCCTGGTAAAGTCTTGGCCACACAACGTTAGCTGCTTGCTTTAGATGTTTGTCTCTTTGATGGCAATATGCAAATGACAATATGAAACATGACTTTTTTTCCACAAAGTTGGTGCACTAAGCTCTACCACTCTTCCCAGCTGGGCTCAGTGAAGGGCTGTAGAACACAGGACTAGCCACAGAGACATTTGAACTTTTAAAAAAGTTCTTTTTCAGGGAGAGTAAATTGGTCTTCTTGACATGTACGTAAGCACAATCAATCATACCAGCCTGGCTGGTTGCTTTTTTATTTTTTTTCCTTCTTTTTTTTTATTTTGGTTGCTCATTTTTGATCTCTGAATCGCCCACCTTTGCATTTAAATTAAGACAATGCAGAATTTAGCAGCTTCCTAGATACAGATTGTTGGAAAAACCATAGATCGGCAATAAAAGTAACACTTGGAAATCAAATTTGTGAGGGCATCAGAAGAGGACGGACTTAGGTGGGGTACAACTTCACTTCTTTGTAGGCTAGTCAATTAAGTTTCAGTATACTTTGGCCAACTTGCCTAAAAAGTCTGAATCTATAGTTCATCTTATTTCCTTAATCTAAAATCATAGACAACTGATGACACAAGCTTCCATTTAACTTTACCATTTCTGTCTCATACCATATCTAGCAGCCATTTCCTATGCTATTTTGTGGTGGGTACCTTCCATTTGTCCCTCCAACTTCACAATCCCATTTTCTCTACTCTACTATGTACTCTGTTGGCACCTGACTTTTATGGACTGGACATGCTCGCTTGATGCTAGGTAGATTTGGACAATGGAAGGCATAAGCATGAGAGTAAAGGGTGAGAGGGCAGTAAAGTTGAGATCTATATTACCTCTGTCTCCCTCTGATAGACCAAGGTTTGGATTTGGCTGCTTTCTTCCATGAAGACGATAAGTTCTGTCAGACAGCTCTGTCTCCCTCCGTATGGATCTCTCCAGGTATTACTAAGTGTTAACTGTTGAGTTGATGGAAGTGAAGTCTGGGAAGAAAAATTCAGTATTAACTATGACAGGTATGGACTTCTCATGGTGTTACAGGTCTAAGTCAGTCTTACAGGATAATTATATTCTTGGAAATACATATTGCTGGATCCAGTCTGGCTTAGAAAGGGAGGGCCACTTTACTGTCAGGCCAATTTATGCAAGAGGCTATAACCTACCCTGCAGAGAAGGGAGATAGAGAAACATGTATGGGACAAATCCTTACCAGAATTACTCCTGCTCTTGGACACAACGAGTGGTTAAAGATGGGATCATAATCCAATGTCCCAATATGTGGCCACTCTGGAACTATTTTCCACTGCGCTCAAAATGTTTACTATAAAAACATTATTGTTATTATCAAAACATTACTGTGTATTTGTTTCCTAGGGTCCTAGGGATGCCACAAAAATTACCTCAAACTTGGTGGCTTAAAACAACAGATTTATTATCTCACAGCTCTAGGGACTAGAAGTCCAAAAGCAACGTGTCAGTAGGGCCATGAGGCCTCTGAAGGCTCTAGGAAAGAACTTCCTTACCACTTCCTCACTGCTGAAGGCTTCTAGCAATCCTTGGTCTTCCTTGGCTTATAGCTGCATCATTTCAACCTCTGCTCTGCCTCTGTCTTCACATGGTCATCTTGTCTAGGTGTCTCTGTATGTCTTCTCCTCTTCTTATAATGACCCTAGTCACTGGATTTAGGGCAAACTCTACATTAGCATGACCTCATTCTAACTTAACTAATTAGATTTGCAAAGGCCCCATTTCCAAATAAGCTCACATTCTGAGGTTCTAAGAAGATATAAATTAAATGGGAACACAATTTAGCCTGGTGCAGGTCACTACCCACAGAAGAACTGACCAAGAAGAGAGAGACAGAGCTTTGATGACATTGTTTGTTTCTCTGAATCCAGGTCTACCAAATCTATCCAATCAATCTCATCAGCCAACACATCACCTTTTTTCCTCAAGTGAGTTTGAGATAGGGTTTCATCAAATATGTCTCCATGCCTTCAATATAGTTTCTTATTCACTTAATAAAATTTTGACAATTTAAAAATGTGTGTGTATATAAGCACAAACAATTATGTTGGTGGAATTGTAAATTGGCACAGCTATTATGAAGAACACTATTGAGGTTCCTTGAAAAACTAAAAATAGAACTACCATATGATCTAGCAATCCCAATTCTGAGTACACATTCCCCCTCCAAAAAAAAAAATGAAATCAGTATCTCAAAGAGATCTGCACTCCCTTGTTCATTACAGCATCATTCATAGTAGTCAAAATACAGAAACAATCTGTGTCTGTTGACAAACGAATGAATAAAAAAGCAAATGTGTGTGTGTATATGTATGTGTGTGTGTATGTAGTATGTGTATACATTTATATACACACACACACACACAGTCATGCCCCACATAATGATGCTTCATTCAACAATAGACTGCATATATGACAGTGGTCCTGTAGATTACAGTACTTGATAATAATAACAACTATGTTACTAGCTTATATATTTAATATAGTATAATTTTATTGTTATTTTAGAATATACTCCTACTTATTAAAAAAACCTGTAAAACAGCTTTAGGCAGGTCCTTTAGGAGGTGCTCCAGAAGAAGGCATTGTTATAATAGGAAATGGCAGCTCCCTGAGTGTTAGTGTCCCTGAAGACCTCCCAGTGGGACAAGATGTGGAGGTAGAAGACAGCAATATTGATGACCCTGACCCTGGGTAGGTCTAGATTCATTGTCTGTGTCTTCACTTTTAGTAAAACGTTTAAAAAGTAAAAAAAATAAAATAAAATAGAACGAAGCGTATAGAATAAGGATATAAAGAAAGAAAACAATATTTTTGTACCACTGTACAATGCTTTAAGCTTAGTGTTATTACAAAAGATTCAAAAAGTTACAACAAATCAAAAAGTTTATGAAGTAAACAAGTTACAAGAACCTAAGGTTAATTTATTTTATTTATTTATTTATTTATTTATTTATTTATTTATTTATTTATTTTTATTTATTTTTTTTGAGACAGAGTCTTGCTCTGTCACCCAGGCTGGAGTGCAGTGGCCAGATCTCCGCTCACTGCAAGCTCCGCCTCCCGGGTTTACGCCATTCTCCTGCTTCAGCCTCCCGTGTAGCTGGGACTACAAGCGCCCACCACCTCGCGCAGCTAGTTTTTTTTGTATTTTTTTAGTAGAGACGGGGTTTCACCGTGTTAGCCAGGATGGTCTCGATCTCCTGACCTTGTGATCCGCCCGTCTTGGCCTCCCAAAGTGCTGGGATTACAGGCTTGAGCCACCGCTTCTGGCCAGGTTAATTTATTATTGAAGAAAAATAACATTAAAAAAATTGGGTGTAGCCTAAGTGTACAGTTTCTATAAAGTCTACAGTAGTGTATAGTAATGTCCTAGGCCTCCACATTCACTGAGCACTCACTCACTGATTCACCAAGCACAACTTCTAGTCCTGCAAGCTCCATTCATGGTAAGTGCCTTATGCAGGTGTTCCATTTATAATCTTTTATACTGTATTTTTACTTTACTTATGCTATGTTTAATATGTGTAGATACACAAATACTTACCATTGCGTTACAATTGTCTGCTGTATTCAGTACAGTAACATGCTGTATATGTTCGTAGCCAAGAAGCAATATGCTACACCATGTAGTCTACGTGTATAGTAGGCTATACCATTTAGGTTGTTGTGATGACACTCTGTAATGTACGTATAAAGATGATATTGCCTAACATTCCATTTCTCAGAACATATCCCTATAGTTAAGTGACATAAAACTATACACACAATGGAATATTTTCATACCTAAAAGAGAAGGAAATCCTGCCATATGCCACAACACAGATGAACTTAGAAAACATTACACTAAGTCTAATAAGCCAGACACAGAGAAACGAATACTGCATGGTCTCACTTATATATGGACTGTAAAGAACTGAAACTCATAGGCAGAGTATAAAGGTGGTTGCCGGGAGCAGGGGTGTGAAGAAAATGGGGGATTTTGGTCAAAGGGTACAAAATTTCAGTTATAAGATGAATAAGTTCTGGAGATCTAATGTACAACATGATAACTATAGTTAATAATCATGTGTTGTATACCAGGGCTTTGCAAAGAGAGTAGCTCTTAAGTGTTTTCACGATACACACACAAATGCTAACTGTGTGAGGTGATGAGTACGCTAATAAGCTGACTGTGGCAATCACTTCACAATGTATGTGTATATCAAAGCATAACTTGGTACATCTTAAATAGATACAATATTCATTTGTCAGTGGTATCTCAATAAAACTGGAAAAATATAGCTTGATTTATATATGTGGATTCCTTCTCAATTCCTGCAATAAATGTATACTTTCTAATTTCACACCTATGTTTGAAATTCATAGTGACCCAGATCAATTTCCAGATATAAAATTAATATCATGAACAATAAGTTTACTAAAATAGGAACTGATTACTTTTATACCTGATTTTTTTTATCTTGCTCCAGATAATTGCTAGTGTAGTATCATGCATTGGAATAAAAATTATTCAATATGGAACAGATTAACCTCATTCTCCACGATTCAACCAAAAAGACTTGATGAGAGGAGACTCTTGTCACAGGGAAATAAGGTTTGAAGTGAAAACAAGTAAGAAATAAGTTTGCTGTCTTTCTCTAGGTTGTCTCTCTCCAGGCATTTAATAAATATTAATTTTTTTTCTTCCTTTTTAGGTCCAAAGCAACAATAATGGACTTCTAAACATATCTGTTTCTTATTAAGTGTGCAGGATTTAATGCTACTAAATATACTTGATAGTCTTTAATGCTTCAACTTTGCTGAAATTCAAGCTATATACAATTGTTGAATTTTCTAAAATGTATTCTTTTATTATAAATTGTAAATTTTAATTTTGAGTGATTTAGCTTTTGTACACTAAAATAAATGCAATCTGTGTACTTATTAGAAAAATGATGCTTATGTTCAAAAGCCTAATGTATTTTATTAATGTAAGTATTAAAGATGACTGTGCCTCAGCTCTATACTTTGATTCCTTCGTTTACAGCATCTTAACAAAAATAAAAAACAAAATTTCCAAAGATCATAACTTTGCCTCCAAAACACAGTGTTATTGAAATAAATGTTACCAAAGAGTAATTACTGTATTCCAGTCATGATGTTAGGTATATCCTAGGCATTATCTTATTTACTTCTCCAGGCAATAAGATGATTTATTATTCAGATTCTTATAGATGAGGCTACTGAACCTCAGAGTCAGAAAGGTTAAAAATTGGAATGCACATAGCTCAGACGTGGGAGGGTTGAGATCTGACATATGCTTTTTTTGACAACAAGACCTTCAATTGTAATTATTGTGCTACAGGTTTATTAAGATGATAAAATTGGTATTTTAGAAAGGAGAATGTACTGAGAATATGCAGGATGAATTAAAGATAGATAACCCTTGGCAGTAAGACTTGTGAACTGGTATTTTTGTCATTATGTTTTTGGTTTTAAACCATGACTCACATCACTGAACTGTTGATTTGATAGGTGGTTCAGCATTTAGTCAAGAAAAGCAAAAATATACAGTACTTCTATGACTCATCAGTGAAAATCAAATGACCCAATTATAAATGAGCAAAAGATCTGAATAAAAATCTTTCTAGTGAAGATATGGAAATGGCAAAGGATACTGAAAAGATCCCAAACATCACTAATCATCAGGGAAGTGCAAGTCAAAACCACAGAAATTACCTCAAACCTGTTAGAACAGCTATTATCCACAAAAGAAAATGTTGGAAAGGCTATAGAGAGAAGGGAAACCTTGTACATGTTTTGTGGGACTGTAAATTGGTACAACCACAACCAAAAACAGTATGGAGTTTCTCAAAAAATTAAAAATACAACTGTATATGACCCAGTAACCCCACCTTTTGTGCATACCCAACAGAATTGCAATGAGGACCTTGAAGAGATATCTGCACTGCCATGTTAATTGCAGCATCATTCACAATTGCCAAGATATAGAAACAACCCAACTGCCTATTGAATGATGAATAAACAAATACATTGTTGCACATATATATACATATATATATGCACACACATATGTACACATTAGCTTATTTTTCAGCTTTTAAAAATAAGGAAATCCTGCCATTTGCTATGGTATAGATGAATTTGTAAGACACTATGTTAAGTGAAATAAGCTGACACAGAATGACAATACATGACTGACTTGAATGATGACTACCAGTAGCTGGGAGGAGGGGGAATCTGGAAGTATTAATCAAATAATATATAGTATCACTTATGCAAGATGAATGAATCCTAGAAATCTAAGGCTGGGTGCGGTGACTCACGTCTGTAATCCCAGGACTTTGGGAGGTCAAAGCAGATGGATCACTTGAGGTCAAGAGTTTGAGACCAGTCTGGCCAACATGGTGAAAACCCATCTCTACTAAAAATACAAAAATTAGCCAGGCATGGTGGCGGGCACCTGTCATCCCAGCTACTCCGGAAGCTGAGGCAGGAAAATCTCTTGAACCTGGAAGGTGGAGGTTGCAGTGAGCTGAGATTGTGCAACTGCACTCCAGCCTGGGCAACAGAGTGAGACTCCGTCTCAAAAAAAAACAGAAAAGAAAAAAAACAAAAGAAATCTAATGTACATCATAGCATGGACAAACAGTTAACAATATTGGATTGTATACTGTAAACCAAAAATAAAATTCTAAGCTCTCTTTTAATGATCTTAGTGAACTCCTTCTTCTTGGCCAGGGTACTCCAAAGTTAACCTGAAAGGCTGATTCAGGCCATGATGGGAAGTCGGGGAGGGATTGAACATGCCTCATTATGCTCTCTTCCCTTTTGGAATTCAGGAAAAGCCATCAGCATTTAACATTAATACAGACCTTAAGTCTGATTAAAAAACATTGGCAATCTATTGTCTCTGAAGCCTGCTACCTGGAGGTTTCATCTGGATGAAAAAATTTGGTCTCCACAACTTCTTATTGTAATCCAGACATTCCTTTCTATTGATAATAACTCTTTAGATCAATTGCCAATCAGAAAAATTTTCAATCTACCTATATCCTGGAAGCACCCCCAGACCCCTTCAAGTTATCCCACATTTCTGGACCAAACCAATGTATATCTTAAATGTATTTGATTGATGTCTCATGTCTCCCCAAATGTATAAAACCAAGCTGTTCCCAGACCACCTTGGGCACATGTTCTCAGGGCTCCCTGAGGGCTGTGTCACAGGCCATGGACCCTCATATTTGGTTCAGAATAAATCTCTTCAAATATTTTACAGAGTTTGACTGTTTTGTCAATCATGCTTAAAAATGCAAGAGGCTAGATTTTACATTCTTATTAGGAAAAAAGGGAGAGAGGAACTTTGAGAGGCCGTGGTTAAGTTTTTGGTATTGTATATGGTGGTAGTTTCACCGTGTATACTTATCTTCAAACACATCAAGAGGTATACACTAAATATGTAGTTTTTTGCATGTCAATCATACCTCAATAAAAAACAGTCTCACACACTAAAGAAATAATATTATTAAAAAAGAAAAGCAACAGGGGCTTATTGTTGAATAAGATAGACATATAGCTTCTGCGTGTGCATATTCTGCAATGAGGTTGTGCCCCTTGCACTAAGTAATCTAGCTCATATGTTCTGTATAAAATTGTAGCACGTAGGTAATTTTTATAAAAAATATATGTACACAGAATAATATAAAATTGATGATTGCAGCAAAGAATCTAAAAGAGCAAATTTCATATGTTTGTTACTACTTAAGATTTTAAGCAGATACTTTTCACACTACACTAAATATAGTACTTTACTAAATTAAAGTTTATTTGCAATTTACAAATGCATTCTTTGCATCTTTGTTTTCTCTTTCCATCACTAATTTATACCTGAACATGCTACCATCTTTAATGGGCTTAAAATAATTATTAACTATTTTTTCATGTTGTGGTTATGTAGCTGGAAAGCCTCATTCACTTGGAGGTCTAAAGCAAGAAAACTTTTAACACATTTTTCCTGAGCATACATATATTTTTGGCTAATGCTGTTAGTTTGGGTAATAGAATTAATTAAATTTCAATTACATATTTTATATATATTTAAATTAAATATTTTAACTGCTCTATTGCAGACATGTACTGATGTGAGAAACTAAATTATATTTATAGTCTCCTGCCAAGTGTTTGGTGGTATTAACATGCAACAAAGAAAAGGGAAAAACAAACAGCAGAAAACGAACATCAGAAAATCACTCTACATGATGTTTAAACACAGAGGGCAACTGGCCCAAGAGAAAATACCACTTCCTAATTGCATTTCTTTTTCTCCTTCTCTACAGCCAGCCAGTGCTGTCCCTTCCCTGAGACTCCACATAAAGCATTTTTATTAGAGATAGTGATATTGAGTCAACATAATGATGCCATCAGTTTGGCCAGATACCAAAATCAATGCCCTAGCTATTTGTCCAGCATCTGTGCTGCTGAAGACAGGGCTTTCTGTTGACTCCATAAATTAAAGATCAAGTAGCAACAAGGAAGGCTGGAGAAGCTGATTCCCAGGGAAGCAATGAAGCAAAGGTAGAGTTTGTTTGCCTTTTTTTACTCCTGCTGTAGTGGTGAAAGATTTCTGAAGAATCATCATTCATTTCCTTTGTGCCAAATCCATTCAGAGCTAGTGCTCTCATGACCAAGTATGACCATTTGCTAATAAATAAATGGTCAGTCCATTCTAAGTGCCTCTTACATGCTGTTTTGGTATATTTTAGCATATTATTCAGGGGATTCATTGTCTTTACTTTTGTATTTTGTTAATAGCTTCTTCTATGGTAATGTTCTTGTGAATGTGACCCCTGCTGGACACCACATGACATTAACAATGCTATGAAGATGTGCTGATTTCCTGTTGTGTACCAGGTGCCTATTTTATATTATTTAATTTAATTCTTGCTGTCAGACAGGCATTGCTTTTCACATTATTTTTAAGTTGAGAGTGTTGAAGCTCAGAGAGCTACTGACTTGTAAACAGAGAACTGAAAGTCAAATTTAGGTCTTCACAGTGCCCAAACCGAGGTTTTCCCATTGCATGGCCCTGACACTTAAAATACTTGATTTATGTATTGATGCAAATTATGTGTATATTTTTCAGTGCTTAACTCGTGAACAAGAAGAACACAAAGGCTGCATCATGGAGATAATTTCTCTTAGGTTTGATAAAGTAATACACTGTTTCTATAGCTCCAGAGCCACCATGAATTTGAAAGAATAAAATCTATTTGGAAAATTGCTCGTCATTCTCATTCACTTTTTCTTTAGTTTGGATATTCTGGGAATAAGCCCATTAAACTTTGTATTTCTTGATGGCAGGAACTAAATTTTATTTATTGTTGCATTTTCAGAGCCTAATATGGTGATTGACAGGAACACTGAAAAAGTTCAGTAAATATATGAGAGTAAATCAATGAATATCTCATACTTATTGGGCCTCTTGACTTTAGCATCCCCCTACTGGTTCATTTTGACTGTGAAGGTGGAAAGGAGAGATGGTCTTGAATAAGGATTGTTTTCAGCTGTGCTGGATCTCACAGGCTAACTGATGAGTCAGTAGGGGCTTCCTAGAGAGCTTCATGAGATGGATTTGACATCTACATCCATGTTTTGAAAAACTGCATTGATAGATTAGTAAGATCTGCTTCACTGAATCACCGCTAGTTGCAGATATTAATTTATCATCTCTGCTTACAACTGTGAACAATATAAGGTAACAGATAGAACTGGGATATTTTAGAAATTCTGTAGATACCTCTGGTAATTTCTCAAAAAATGAGTTACTGTGACACATGTTCCTACTCTGAGCAATAAAATTAATACTGCCAGAAAAATATATTCAGTGTCAACATTTCTACCTGGTGGCAAAACAGAGGCCAGAATAGTCTATTCATTTTCCTGATTCCTTTTAGTTCTTAAAATATGTAGAATCTGCTTCTAGACCTTTTGCAGTCCCTGGGTGATTACGGCTGTGGAGTAATAAGTATGCTATGGTTAGCTCATCTGATGTGTTACTTGAAAGATCCAGGGGAGAACAGCCCCATAAGCAGATTGACTTTAATTATTAAAGGGAAAGGTACACTAGTGCCAAGGTGTTCCTGTTGGCACCAACACTGATATTTCGCAAAATTTTAATTTGCATTCTTAATTTTGAGTCTCTTATTCAGTTCAGCATTTGGCAATGCCCCTGTTATTTGCATATACTCTCCTTGGGGCAAATCTTATATTCATCATGATCCTACATCTGTTTTTCAACCTTCCCTTCTCCCTTGGTATTTTCATTCTATTGCACAATAAATTTAATCTTACTTCTGTCCATCCTTGGAAACCACTTGCCCTTCAGAAGCCAGACTCTTCCTCTGTGCCACAGTATAGAAGTGTAAAATGTAGCAAAGAAAAATGTTTTTCTCTTAACACTCCTTCCCAAGTGCAGGTGCTAATGCCATTTGTTCATGTTTTAGTTTCAAACTGTTTCCAGAAGAAATCAAAGCTTTTTCCCCATCTACTGAGTTCATCTGAACAGAAAATGAAAAGAAATGAATTGTATGAAAGGAATTAAACCTGGATGCAGTGGCTCACTCCTGTAATCCCAGTACTTTGGGAAGCAGAAGCAGGAGAATCATTTCAGGCAAGGAGTTCGAGGCTGCAGTGACCTATGGTCATCTCACTGTACTGCAGCCTGGGTGAGAAAGTGAGACTTCATTTCAAAAAGAAAAGAGAATGAAATTAAGGAAAAATTGGAGTTGCTAAAGCTGGAAAGGACCATCAAATTCAAGTAAAACTTTCCTACACTGGATGATTATAGTTGTAAAATTAAAACATTGAAATTACAGAAAGTCTACCATATTCTCATTACTTATCATCATATTTAATTCTTCCATTCCTATATTTATTTTCAAGCAGGTTTATTATGGCACAGTTTTAAATGTATTTGGAAGCATACTCAGGGCAGGGAAAGCAGAGCTAAAGGAGAAGAGAGGGAAAGGGAGGAAAGTTTATTTTCTTTTGTGAAATATAATTACATTTATTTTTTATTTGTGGATGAAAAGACTCTAAGCTCGGGACAAGGTTAAAGGAATGACCATCATTGATGATAACCAAGGCAGGATTAATGACTAAGACAAGATGATTGAGCCTTTCCAAGAAAAATACAATATGTTTTCTGTAGCAAGAGATCAGACCAAGAGGAAGAGACTGAGAGAATCTGTAATAGACAATGCTCTAAACTTGAATTTGACTTACTAGTTAGAATTAATTACTGAGAATGAAAACAGAGCACTTTAAACTGGAAATGGGCTGAATTACCTTTAGAGGAAAATTGCTTTTGCAACACGCTTTTGCAATAGCTGCATAGATACTTTTTTCATCAATATCTGAATTTATTGTATAGTGTGATGCTGAAGACAGCTTGCAATACGGAAGAAAGACTCCATTTGTTACTGTCACACTGAGAAGCTAGACATGGTTAAATTACTTGAAAGTAATTTTAACACCTTTTCCTCAAACACTTGAGCCAAGAAGATATTAATCAAACTACTTAGAAAGAAAGGCACTACATAAATTGAGGATTTTAAAAGGAGTATTTTCTTTTAAAATGTGGAGGTGTTATTTTGTTTTTCATACAAATGTTAATGAGCTGTTTTATAGTTTATGTGATAAACTCAGCATCTTTTTGTGGTATTTGAAATGGCATCTTCATGGAAATTTTAGAAATGCTTAATTATAGGATGTGGAGTATAGTGCCTGCTATGCCAATAGAATATTGTTTATAGCAGGCATACAAAACATATGTCAGTTGAAAGAATTTCCACACTACAAAATAACCTCAACTCTCATCTGGCAGGCAAGAGAGCTGTGTTCTAGCATTTTCCCACCAATGTTATTTTTAGCCACTTCTAAAGAGTTTTCAATACCAGCAGTTGGGCAAGAAGTCAAAAGTACTTCTTTTTTTAAAAAAAAAAATAATGATTTTAATCAAAGACATGTGAAAAGAATATAAAAATATATAAGTACATAAGGCAGGAGGAAGTATATGTGAAGGGTTAGGGTGAAGAAGGTTGATTACAGCGGGAGAGAAATAGTATCTTTGAATACTTCTTTTCCTGGAATAAACACAGCTTTTCAGTGTTTATTCCAGGGAAAAACCGGCAGTGGGAGGAGAAAGGGCCCTGGTGATTAACAAGGCTGCCTCTCACTGAGCCCTGGGCTCATTGACCAAAATGCAGTTTCCACATACAACTTATTTTTTAAAGGTCAGTTAGGTACTAGCAGCAAATAGCCAAGAGCAGGATGCTGTCTTGTCAGAGGAAGAGAGAAGTTCCTGCATTCCTTGAGGAGAATTTAAGAATTGTTCTTCTCACCTTGTTTTGTGTAAGGCAAGGAGAAAGTAATATTTTGATCATTTGTCATTTAGTCCCAGTTTCAGACACTTAGCGTGCCCTCCTTTTGCCTACCCAGGAAATTCCAGAACCATCTCCCACTGACTTCATAATTGCAACTCAAATAGGAAACCGACCTCTCAAGTGCTGCTCTCATTCATTTACTATGCATTTTCTTCAGGCTTTTTCTTTCTTTTTAATTCAAAAATTCTTTGTTGAGCCCCTGCTTTGTTCCTGGGTCCACAGTGGTGAACACCCTCCCCTTCTGGAGCTCACCATGTTCAATATCATTTTCCATCTCTGGGATTCCTTTTCTATCTCCTTCTTCTGTGCTGCCAAGTTCATCTAAGTAAGTCATGTTCTTCACAAATGTCTCTTCCTCATTTTGTTAGTCTGTTAGTCTTTCCACATCCACATGTTTTTTGCTCTTTCTGTTTGTTTGTTTTATTTCTCTACTTGGAGTGTACTTTAATTCATAGCCACATGTTGTTATGTGAGGGTCCCTGGAGATCCCTCAGGTCTGGTTGCCCTACTAAGTACATTTCAATTTTTTTTTTTTAGAGACTGAGTCTCACTCTGTCACCCAGGCTGGAGTGCAGTGTCACGATCTCAGCTCACTGCAGCCTCCATCTCTTGTGTTCAGCGATTCTCATGCCTCAGCCTCCCAAGTAGCGGGGACTACTGGCGTGCACTACCATGCACGACTAATTTTTGTGTTTTTAATAGAGACTGAGTTTCATCATGTTGGCCAGGCTGATCTTGAACTCTTGACCTCAAATGATCTGCCCACCTAGGCCTCCTAAAGTGCTGGAATTACAGGCACGAGCCACCTTGCCCAGCCTCAAAAGTTTTGAGACTCAGATCACAGTGTACAATTCCAGCTCCTTGTGCTGTCAGCATCTAGATCAACACTTAGCTTGCAATGTGGGAAGAATAAATGTACGGCAGACTCCAACGTCAGCAGGTCCTTACTCCTTCCTAAAAGTTCCTGTATATGACCTTTCTCAGCTTTTTATCCCATCCTTCCAACCCAGATATTTTAAACCTCAAGTTTTCTTCATTTCCTGTAACTTCCCTCACTCTCTGCAGACAACCCCTTTTCCTGCTTCATAAGGAAATAAAAGCTACAAGTGAGAAATTCTCTCTCTCTTAGCTCCAACAAACTAATCTCCATCCTTACTCTTTTTAAACCTTTTCTCTCAGGAAGGAAGGATTGCCACGTACTTCTTAAATGTGTGCCTTTCTTGGTTTAGGTAACAGCTTTTCTCTCACTCTATATACTTTACTCATGTTGCAGGGCTCTAAAATTCACTCATACTACACCTCGGATGTGCTGGGAAATTGTAGTTCCCTAGACTCCCACTGGCTGGTTAGAGGGAAATTATATTTTAGTTATATTTGCTTTAAAATTTGGTGAGACTGAGAAATGTTAATAGTCTCTAATGTACCACATATTCTAAGAATTAAAAAAAAGAAAGAAATGACGTCTTCTTGGAAGATGTCAATCTTCCTGCTCAAGACAAATTCTACTACCTGTGATCTTGATTCCAACTTCTCCAGCCTTTTTGAGGACATGTCTTCATGAATTTTCTCCTTATTGTCTTCGATCTTCAGCTTCATTACATAATAACTTTCCTTTTGGTGTAGAAATATGCATGTTTCCCCAATCTTAATAAGTAATCAAACTGTATCAATCTTATATTCTTTGTAGTCGTCTTCTAGAAACCTTTCTCTTCACCTGCTATTTTCACTTGCCCTTCTCCTGTCACTCTCACCTTTTATTGTAATCTGGGTCTATTTAACCACTGCATGACATCTACACATGACATTGACTCCATTATAGCCTACACAATAGTCTATCTACACACTCTGTGGACACTTCTTTCACCAAGGGCACTTTCTAGTTGCTAAAAGCATAAAAGAGTGTCTAGGCTTGGTTTTCCTATGGTAATTAACTCTGTTAACAATTCTTTTCTTGAGGGCACTCCTATGTTAATCTATTAAAACCCTTTGTTTTCTAGGTTTTAACTCTTACCTCTCTGCCCATTTTTTACCTCATTCTTCTTGAATGTTCATCTTCTTTTTCTATTCCATCTCGGTTGACAGTTGTATTTTTGAAATTTTTTCTGTACTTTATTCTCTCCTGTAATTTCCGACAATAGCCTTTGCTGCCCATTACAATGTCCAAATCTCCAATATGCTCATTCTGTAAATTTGAGACCCATATAGTCAATTGCTCCTGTATCACTCTACTTGCATGTATCACGAGCATCTGTGTATGTCTCCAACAAAATTCATTCTGTTTTCTACCACACAGCTGTTTTTCCCTATTTCTGTTAGTGACATTACCTATTTGGCCAAGCCAGAAAATGAGCAGTCAGTCTTTGCTGTTTCACCCTCTCTTTTACAACCTGCATCCAACTGATCAATGAGTTCTGAGCATTCATCTTCTTAATAGCTCTAGAATTTGTCTTTTCTTTTTCCTCTTCTGTGGCATTATTTAACTAAGACTCTCTTTATTAGGAATTACCTAGTTACTTAAGCAGCCTTCTTTGTCAGTAGTTCTCAATCTTGTTTATACACCATAATTAGTTAGGAAAAATTCAAAATCCCTGATGCCCAGGCCACACTCCAAACCATTACATTAGAATCTATGGAGATGGAATTCAAGTATCCCAATGTGGAATTAAGGTGGAAAACCAATGTTCTAAGCAGCCCCTCCACTTCCAGCCTCTTATGACTGTTGTAATGTTCTTTTTGTAAAGGTAATTGTGCTATTCCTTATCTTAAGACCGCTTAATAGCTACCCATTGCCTTCAGGTAAGAACTAAATTTCTTAGCATAACTTTAGTGTCCTGTGTATCTCATCAACTCATTTACTGATTTTTAATAGATATTACTTGCACATGATAAATAATTTTAAAAATGCAAAATAATGTACCTTGGGAGTGTGGAGGAAACCTTGCCTTGTGTCCATTTCTCAACCCCTGGACTCTCATTCCACCTTCACAGGCACCCACTAATCCCAGCATCCTTCACCATGTATTCAATGTGTATATATATTACATATATATATATTTTTCCTTTTTAAAACAAGAATGATAGAACACTATTAACACTGTTTTGCTTCCTGTTACTTTCACTTAACAATATATCTGAGACATACATTCATTCCAATATATAGAAAGTTGGATCATATTGTATATAGTCACATAGTGTTCTGCCATATGCATGTAAAATAATTCATTTAGTGAAAACTTGATTTAGGTTGTTCTCATCTTTGCACTCTAATGCAAATATGGGTGCAATCAACAGCATTCCATGTGTCATTTTGTGCATGTGCCAAAACATGTCCATTTTATATTTTGATAGGAATTGCTATAGTATCTTCCACTTAGGCTGTGCCGATCTACATTCCCATCAGCAATACCTGCTCCCCACACCCTTTCCAATACAGTGTATTAATCAATTTTTGATATTTTCCATTGTGTGCTTATCTCAATATGAGTGAGAATGAATATCTTTTGAAATGTTGAAGAGCCCGGAGCATTTCTTTCTTTGGAATGGTGTATCCATTCTTTTCTCTGAGCTCTTTTCTATTTTATGTCTTCTCAAATATTAACTACAAAATTCCAAAAGGAAAGATTGTTAACCTGATCAGAAAGAGTTTGGGGATATTCTTGTGGTTTGAATGTGTCCCCCAAAGTTCATTTGGAAACTGAACCCCAACGCAACAGTGTTAGGAGGTGGGCCTAATAAAGGGTCACGAGGGCTCTGTCCTCATGACTAGATTAATGTTGTTATAGAGGGAGTGGGTTGGTCATTCCGAATGTGAATTTGCTCTACATGCAAGTTTGGCCTCCTCTTCCTCTCCCGTTTTCTTAGGCTCTCTTGTTTCTGTACCTTCTTCCATGGGATGATGCAGCTGAAGGCCTTTGCCCCATGAGGGAATCATGATCTTAGACTTACCAGACTCTGGAAATGTAAGAAACAAATTTCTTTTCTTTATAAGTTACCCAGTCTGTGTTGTTCTGCTACAGCAGTACAAAACAGACTAAGACTATAGGGGTGGGAGAAAACACTTAAGTGTGTATTTACAAAGCTAGCAAGGACATATGGATAACAGGACAGAACAAGCCTCCCCGGCGTCTGATTACAACTCATACATTCTACCTTAGCCGTGAATGTCATGAGCAGCAGAGAAAGAAGACACCGAGCAAACACTTTCTTGCTTGAAGAGCTGCTCTTACCTGTGAATAGCCACTCTGGGATAAATACCTCCAGGAAGAATACACAGTCAAATTTTTATCTGTATACCAAAGAAACCATAGTTACTTTTTGAGCCTTGCTTTCTTTACCTGACTACACTCTAACAGAAACCAAACTGAAAATTTTAAACAAGAGAGTTTTTTTTTAAGGGTTATTGTTTTCATGTTACCATGTAAAGACTATGCCTAGGGGAATAACGGCAAAGTGGTTGAATTTATTTTCCCACGAATCTGTAATAAAATGTAGTTATTATGTCTGTGTTATATAACTAACTTTACAAGCAATTATGAAACTAAAGTATATGATTTGTGAGGAAAATATTTTTCAGCCTTCCACATGTTAATATTCTCATGTAGAGAAATGCTTGCTTAGAGATTCTTAAAGCAAAATTAGACCTAATTAATATTTTATTACATTTCAATTGTCGCTGTGTGTGTGAAAATACCCTCTCCATGTGTTAAACCTATATGGATAAAAAAAGCACTATGGATGGATTTCTCAATATTGGTAATGAATATCCTTTTTCTTTCTTTCTTTTTTTGTTTTTTTTGGTCAAAGTGCCTGATGAGGGTAAGAGATCTTAAGATTTCGGGTGGGGTCGGGGATAAAAAGTCAGAGCTGATGTACCAGCTATCTCTACGGAGAGTTCGAGATTGTAAAGTTATTCTCTGAGCCTTAGTTGAGACTCATTTTTTCTCTCTTTAGGATTAACTTGTGTTCCACTCAATTTAACACTCTTTCCTAAATGACCAGTTTACAATTTTCATAAGAGAAGCACAGACCATTAATATCATTTCACTATTGAAACGTTCAGGAATTTTTTTCATGAAGTTCCAGTCTCTGTAGTGTATACAGCATAATACATAACTTGTTTTCCCCCTTCTTAAGCAAATTTTATGGTTTGGAAGATAAAAAAGTGCTCGCTGTTGGGTTTTTGTTATTCGATTCTTCCTCCATATATTTCTTAAATGTGTACCTTTCTTGGTTTAGATAACAGCTTTTCTCTCACTCTATATACTTTACTCATGTTGCAGGGCCATAAAATTCACTCATACTACACCTCAGATGTGCTGGGAAATTGTAGTTCCCTAGACTCCCACTGGCTGGTTACAGGGAAATTATATTTTAGTTATATTTGCTTTAAAATTTGGTGAGACTGAGAAACGTTAATAGTCTCTAATGTATCACATATTCTAAGAATTATAAAAAAAGAAACCCACAACTGTCTCCCGATTTCTTTCTCTTTCACAGTTTATTTTACCAGTTGGGGATGGCAACGTGGCTCATGGGACCTCATGGTAGGAGCATGGGTCACAGTGGGCAGGCGTGCTGTGCCCTGGCTCTCCTGTTGCTTGTAAATTCTGTTCTCCTCAACACACCAAGGCTCATTGGTTTTCATGAAGAGTCTCACTGGCACTGCAGGCTTCTCTAAGGGCAGAGACCTTTTGGCTCTGACTGGATGTTATGTCCTTTGGTTCAAACTTAATTTGTTTTCAGAATATTTGGGGGTATCCCTTGATTCCTTGGTTCACATTAATTATTTTTAAGGTCCCCCATTTCCGGGTCCACCTAGTCCCCCGAAGTTCAGTATCTTTGTCGCTTTCACTTTGCTGAATGAACATGAAGATATTTTCTAGGGCTGAGAGCCCTCTAAACTGAGTTCCACCTCCCCAGTTACAAAAAGCGTTCATTACTTCATGCTCCAAGCATCTCGTCAGTGTGCTGCAGAGGGGAAATTCTGGCTCTGAGCTTCTTGCTACTTGCAGGTCTCACATAGCTATGTTTTCTCCCTAGGCTTGGTAATTTACTCCTTTTTCTAGTAGATCCAACCTCCTTTTCCTCCAATACATCCCTCTCATCTGCTGTCTTCATCTCAATGACTTCTACTTGCAAACTGGTTCTTGACATCTCTGTGTCTATATTAGGCTTTTAAAATGTTGCTTGAACAAAACACAACTCTTGATTAATTCTCCCCAACTCCCAACTTTTTCCTGTGTGGCCTGTTCTCCTTCCCTATCCACCCTCAACCCTCAACCAGAATTGCTCATGCCAAAAACCAAGAATTATTTTATTTCCTTTTTGCCCTTATCTATCAACCCTGCTCATATTCAGTATATGAGCAAGCATTGACAATTTTACCTCTAAAATCTTCTTCTATTTCTCCCACCTCCACTATTACTTTTCATCTTGTTCTAAGTCACCATACTGTCTTGTCTCAATTACTCGGAATGCTTCCTTTTTCCCCACTGACCCTGTGCGTAGTGGAGAGTGGCACAAATCAGATCATGTTTCTCCCTTACCTATTGTACTGAGGAAAACAATACCACATTTTTTACCCTGCCCAACTTGACCCTTTATGGTCTTGTTCTTTTGTGTCTTCATCTTAAGTCACTTCACTCCTTGCCTTTTATGTTTCAAAGGCACTGAACATTTTTCTGTTCTTCAAACACACTTGCTCATTCTTGACTCAGTAACTTTGCAATAGCTATTCCCTCCTCCAGGCAAGCTATTTCCCACATTTGGCATGAAGAATTGACTCCATCTTGTAACTTAAAAACTAGCTCCAACATTATCATCTTCTAGAGGGTTTCTCTAATCAATTAAACTAACATGGCCACATGGTCATTGGCAATGACTTTAAAAAATGTTTATTCTCTGCATAGCATTCAGCATTGGGATGGTTAATATTGAATGTCAAATTGATTGGATTGAAGGACGCAAAGTATTGTTCCTGTGTGTGCCTTTGAGGATATTGCCAGTGGAGATTAACATTTGAGTCAGTGGACTAGGAGAGGCAGACCCACCCTCAATCTGGATAGGCACCATCTAATCAGCTGCCAGCGCAGCCAGGATAAAAACAGGCAGAGGAACATGGAAGAACTAGACTGGCTAAGTGTTCTGGCTTCCATCTTTCTCCTATGCTAGATGTTTCCTGCCCTCGAGTTCTTCAGCTTTCGGACTCTTAGACATACACCAGTGGTTTGCCAGGGGCTCTGGGGCCTTTGGCCATAGACTGAAGGCTGCAGTGTTGGCTTCCCTACTTTTGAGATTTGGGGACTTAGGACTGGCTTCCTTGCTCCCCAGCTGCAGACAGCCTATTGTGGGACTTCACTTTGTGATTGTGTGAATCAATACTCCTTAATAAACTCCCTGTCATGTGTACATCTATTCTATAAGTCCTGTCCCTCTAGAGAACCCTGACTAATACAAGCATCCTCTTACACTCTTCACAGTATTGGTTTATCTGTCCCACGTATTCTATCTTCCACTCCTATTCTACTCTAGACTGGCCATGGCTCATAGTAGGAGCTCAGAAAACATTTGTGAAATGAGTAAATCAATGAATGGATGAATATGACCTTTCACAAGAGAGTTCCTTCAAACAGTTTCTGCTCTGGTACCTAAAATGCTCCTGAGGTTAAGTCCTGTCTACCTTTTTTGGAGGGGAGGGAAGGGAAAAATATGGTATCAATGAGCATCGGAATGTTTTCTGTCCTCTATGTTATAACTGTATTTAAATAGATGAAAGAAGATGAAACCATGTGACTTTCATATTCTTAAAGCTCAATGACCATAAGCAAATCCCTGAACACCTTTGATTATTATTTTTCCTCGTATTTATAATTTGAGTAATAAATCCTGCCTCATAGAGGAGTTTTGGGAGTCAAATGAAATTGTACACTTGGAAGTATTTTATAAAGTTTTTAAAATCAAGTTTTTAAAATCAAAGCTAACCTTTGCAACATATTACATCATGTCCTTGCAAGAGTGGACTACAATAGTTAAAAGATACAGATGCCAAAGACCTATTTTAGGGTGACCAACTGTATTGGTCATGGTTCTTCAGAGAAATAGAAACAATAAGATATATATATATCTCCATGTGAAGGACCAGAGTCTGTTTCATATGGAAAGGAGAGTGTGTATTTGTGGACAAGATTTGGATAATGAGGGAGTGTGTGTGTGTGTATTCTTACATTGTTCTTTGTATTTCCAGAGAACAGAAAATAAAACTAGTAATCAAAATTAGGAAGATTTCAGCTCAATCCATGAGAGTAATTTCTAACAATATTTTTCAATAATGAAATGGAGTACTGTCTGCTTCTCCTGCATTTAGAGAGGACTGTGTGCCAGATACCCTACTATGTCATGAGAATATAGAAATGAGAGGAATGGTCTCTGCCTGACCGCATCTCTTTAATTCATCTGACTCATCCTTTCTATTTTTACCATATCAGCACAAAGCACAATTATCTTTCACTCACCACCTGGCCTACCCTTCTACCTAGATTCCATACATGCAGTGCACCAAGACAGTCTTCACACAGCAGCTATAATGATGTATTTAAAGTGCTAATCTGATCCTTTCACTTCCCTGTTTGATCCTTTTAATTGATGGCATGCATTGCTATTAAAGCTGAATAAAATAGAGAGTATAGACACAATCTGAATTTCTCTGGCTTTTTTTTACCTTGTAACCTCATCTTTGTTTGTTGCTCCTACTCACTGGATCCTTAGACACTTAGGCCCTTGTTCAGTCCCTCATATGCCACTAACCGTTTTCCTTTCTCAGGACCTTTGCATAGCCTTTGTCCACTGTCAGAAATGCTCTCACCACTGCTTCTGCTCATTGCCTGTCCTATTCACAAATCGACTTAGTGCCAACTTAAATGTCACTGCCTGTAAATATTGGGGAGACACTGGGAGGGTTTCCTTATTATGTATTCTCACAGTAGGCTGAGCTTCTCCTTTATAGCACTTATTTTAACTGTAATTTAGTAACTATTTGTGTAATTGTTCAGTTAAAGCCAATGACATACTTTAACTGAAGCATAAACTCTAAGCTTCATGAGCACATCAGTCCTATCTGTCTTTCTTATCTTATGCTGTGTGTTTCTGTACCCCTATCTCCTGCATAATTCTTGGCACATATTATGCATTCAGTAAATATTTGTTAAATAGCAAATGAATAAGTTAATGAATGAATAATAGTCAAAGGATAACTCCTAGGACCTCAGACTGTATTAGGGAAACTTCACGTAAAAATTGTATGCAAAAATGTTAACACATGACTCTATTTCCAGGTAAGACAGTTATTATCATGAACTGACAGAAGAAAACTGAAACTCATCAGGGTTAAAGTATTGTCTTCAGGATCACACAAAAGCAAGAGTACAGCCTCTGCTAGAACCCAGATTTTTCCATTTCCAACCCTGTGCTTTTCCCTTTGCTTTTTTTGTGAGTAAGAGGAAAAACAAGCAAAAGAAAAGCAAACAAATGAACAAAGAACCTTGGGCAACTCTTTAATTGTAGATACACATGAGGTAGTGTATATGTGTATATGTACCACATTTTCTTCAATCTATCATTGATAGGCTACAAATGTTTCCATCTACTGCACCTAACAATTTGAGAGCTGCTTTTCTAGAAAAAGTGCCTGCTGAGATGTGAGTGCTCATAAGAGGTCGTATATAAATCTGTGAATGAAATATTATTATCCTCAATACTGACAGCAGGCCTCTCTCTCTACAGTGTGCATGAAATCAACAAAAACAGGCAATTATCAAACTCACTTGCAAATCTTTAAAGGAGAAATTACTCATATTTAACTGTTCTCCAAATACAGAGGAACAAAATTTCCAGTGGACTGATGCATCCACACATTTTTTCACATTCTCCAAAAGATTTTGATTATCAGTTTGAGGATTTATTGTATTCACTTCATCTGATCATCACAATCGTGTGACTTAAGTTTCAATGCTAAATGAGAAATCAGAAGTGATTTGTCCAAGGTAGTACAACTTGTAAATAATGCAGCAATGACCCCAAACTCAGGTCATCTGACTGCTAGCAGCTAACAGATTTCATCGTGACACATCTGGTGCTTTTGAAAAGCACTGTTTCTTGCAGAGAAGGACCTTGAAGAAATTTTAATGGGGGTAACTCCAAAAGAGAGGTGTTATTTGGGCTAAAATGTTCAGTCAAGGCCTGCTATGTGTTAGAAGTTAGTTTAGGAAACCTCCAAAGCAGTGGTCCTCAAACTCCAACATGGGCAAGATTCACTTGGGATCTTGCCACTGGAAATTCTGATTTAGTAGGACCTTAGGAATCTGTACTTTTAAAAGGTTCCAAAGGTGCTTCTCACGTGCACAGTCAGGCTTTGGTAAATACTGCTCGAAATTGCCTTCCAGCCTCAGATGCTGCGGTTATCATCCCTAGAGCATTGGTTCTCAGCCCTTACTGCACATTATAACCACTTGAAGAATGAAAAAAAAAATGCTATTGAGGCCACATGCTAAGCAATCCTGATTTAATTTATCTGGGATGAGAACTACTTAACAGTGTTTTAGAAAAGACTTTTAGGTGATTCAAATGTGAAGCATAGGCTTTGGAAGATAGATCAATTGTTGGAACCACATGTATTAGCATTGACTCTAGATTAAGACAGGAGGTAAACTGAAGAAATATAAATTGCCTTTCTGCTTCCTAAGCATAAACATAATAATAAAGTATTTTACAAAGGATAATAAAGTACTCCATGGCAACAATGTGGTAACAGTTATGTTGTTGAAGACTACATATAATCCCCTCCTTAAGAGATATTTTTAAATTAATTATGAAGGCCACTTTTAAGAGATGTGAAGAAGCATGCCAGTGCGTGGGATTAAACAACTAAGACTAAGGAAAACTGATTTGCAGTTTTCAAATCAGCAACAATTATATCCATGTGATTGCGTTCATAAAAGTTACTAATTAAACTGATTATATTTTAATGAAAAAGCATAGAGAAGTGTAGTTGCATAACTATTGGGGGATAAGATTATTCTTCATGCTATAGATGCCAATAATAGCAATAGCAACCACACACACAAGAAAGCAAACACTTAATTTCAGATCCCATGTCATCCAATCAGTTCAATTCTTAATATTAAAACAGACTGCTGAGATTCAGTTTCTTGTTGCTTATTAGCTTTAGTTGGAAAGAAATGCATCTTTCCCAAATTCAAGCAGAAATTGCTTAAAAGACAGTGATTCCTTCTAGAATTTGGTGCCTCTTACAGTTGATGTGTAACTATGGTATTAGGTCTAACATTTAAGTCTCTAATCCATCTTGAATTAATTTTCATATAAGGAGTAAGGAAAGGATCCAGTTTCAGCTTTCTACTTATGGCTAGCCAATTTTCCCAGCACCATTTATTAAATAGGGAATCCTTTCCCCATTTCTTGTTTTTCTCAGGTTTGTCAAAGATTAGATAGCTGTAGATGTGTGGTATTATTTCTGAGGACTCTGCTCTATTCCATTGGTCTATATCTCTGTTTTGGTACCAGTACCATGCTGTTTTGGTTACTGTAGCCTTTTAGTATAGTTTGAAGTCAGGTAGTGTGATGCCTCCAGCTTTGCTCTTTTGACTTAGGATTGTCTTGGCAATACGGGCTCTTTTTTGGTTCCATATGAACTTTAAAGCAGTTTTTTCCAATTCTGTGAAGAAACTCATTGGTAGCTTGATGGGGATGGCATTGAATCTATAAATAACCTTGGG
>NW_016806805.1:2392522-2428693 GCF_001698545.2 Rhinopithecus bieti
GGGGATGTCTCCCAGTTAGGCTACTCAGGGTTCAGGGACCAACTTGAGCAGGCAGTCTGTCCCTTCTCAGATCTCAGCCTCCGTGCTGGGAGATCCACTGCTCTCTTCAAAGCTGTCAGACAGAGTCATTTGCATCTGCAGAGGTTTCTGCTGCTTTGTTGTTGTTGTTGTTGTTGATTAGCTGTGCCCTGTCCCCAGAGGTGGAGTCTACAGAGACAGGCAGGGCTCCTTGAGCTGTTGTGAGCTCCACCCAGTTCGATCTTCCCAGGGCTTTGTTTACCTACTTAAGCCTCAGCAATGGCGGGTGCCCCTCCCCCAGCCTTGCTGCTTCCTTGCCATTAGATCGCAGACTGCTGTGCTAGTAATCAGGGAGGCTCCGCGTGCGTGGGACCCTCCTGGCCAGGTGTGGGATATAATCTCCCGGTGTGCCCGTTTGCTAAGACCCTTGGTAATGTGCAGTGTTGGGGTGGGAGTTACCCGATTTTCCAGGTGTTGTGTGTCTCAGTTCCCCTGGGTAGGAAAAGGGATTCCCTTCCCCCTTGTGCTTCCCAGGTGAGGCGATGCCTCGCCCTGCTTCAGCTCTCGCTGGTTGGGCTGCAGCAGCTGACCAGCACCGATTGTCCAGCACTCCCTAGTGAGATGAACCCAGTACCTCAGTTGAAAATGCAGAAATCACCTGTCTTCTGTGTTGCTTGCGCTGGGAGCTGGAGACTGGAGCTGTTCCTATTCGGCCATCTTGCTCCGCCTCCCCCTTAATTATTTAATACTAAAACTATTTACTCAGTAGTTATAAATATTTACCAAGTATATACAAGGTGGAAGAAGACTTTAGGCATTGTGGAGTTATAGGAATTAATCTCAATAAATTTAGGATCTAGAATGTGAGATGAGACAAAAGTATAATACAAAGTGACAAGGAGAAAATGTGCTAAAATCTTAAAATACAGTGGGAAATCGCTTGGTGGAATTCCCGGAGCAGAGCTGTGTGTATACACAGAAAATATCAATTTACCCACTAAACTACCCTGGTAATATTTTCTTTACATTAAGCCTACTACTTATTTCTTTAAATTAGATGTATTAGTTTATCAAACTATGTATGGGACAGTAAGTTTTGGTAATCAACTATATTGCACAAACATGTTCTATATTTGAAGTACATTCTCATCCACAGTACCCAATTTCAGAAAAGCACTTGGGAATATCCGTGGAATATCTGATTCTGACATTTCTAGTGATTATTATTGAGGTATTAGAATATTATAGCTATTAGTTATTAGATTTTAGATGATTAAATCATGTTCCTGCATTTGCTCAGATAACTCTACTTTCTTCATGTATTAATATAATTTCAATTAATTGAATGTATCTAAGATTAAAATGAAGTGTAATATAATATCTGTTGTGTGTCTAGAAAATTAGTTTAAAGTAACTTCTTTGGAACACACTTTAGAAGTTAAAATAGTCAGTTGAATCTATATCTCACACTCAATACACTCTTCTAAGCTCTCTATATCTATTTTTATTCTTAATATCTAATTTTAGGTCTACTTCACAGTAGATAATTATAGATGCAAGCAATTTCTAAATTTTAAACATGGTAAAATTAACATTATCATTATTCTTATATCTTATTATACTCTTACAGAAAACCCTTAGTGGGAGATCATATGATTTTTCCTAACCTTTAAACAAGCAGATCTTTCATCTTCCTTTAAAAGTCAAGTCACTGAGAACAACAATCTTTATATATAAAATGTCAATCAGATTGATAGTTGTTGCTCCAGATGCCATTCTTCAGAACTTATTGATCTCCTTGCTGTGCAGGCTGCTGAGTGAGTGAGTGAGTGCTGGAGCCATGAAGTCAGAACATCTGGGTTCCACCACAGATACTGATATGGTTTGGTTGTGTTCCCACCCAAATCTTAGCTTGAATGCCCATGTGTTGTGAGAGGGACCTGGTTGGAGGTAATTGAATCATGGGGGCAGGTATTTCCCATGCTGTTCTCGTGATAGTGAATACATCTTACAAGATCTGATGGTTTTAAAAAGAGGAGTTCCCCTGCACAAGTCTTTTTGCCTGCTGCCATCCATTTAAGACGTGACTTGTTCCTTCTTGCCTTCTGTGTGATTGTGAGGCTTCCCCAGCCACGTGGAACTGGAAGTCCAATTAAACCCCTTTTGTTCTGTAAGTTGCCCAGTCTTGAGTATGCCTTTATCAACAGCATGAAAACAGGCTAATACAGATACTATGTGAGGTCTAGAATAACAGTTGCACCTGATTAAATTTCTGATTATTCACTCTGAGTCTCCAAGATATGTTCCCCCTCCACATTGACCAAAGTGGAAAGTTAAAAAAGGACATAACATAATCTTTGATTTTTAAAGCAATATGGTGACAGTAATCTGTGTTCTTCATAATTGTGGTGTTGCTTTAGTGTTATTTTTGATAGGAAAGAAAGAAAATCCAAGGATTTCAACTTGGATATTTGTACTACAGTAGCCTGTTGAGGTAATGCCAACTATTACAGATACATGTGAAAATATTACAACTTTACCCAGTAAGTTTTCATTTCTCACTCATGGCACACTGTAGTATGGGTACTAGTAATCACATGGCTTTTTTCTAAGAAACTCTAGGACCTGGGCTTTTTCCTCTGTGTGACCTCACTCCCTGTTAGACTCTCAATTCAGCAGGCATTTGGGGAAAGAGAGTAGGAGACTGTGTCAGAGGATTTTATGACTCAGGACTTGAAATAGAGGATTCATATTTTCTTGGTCAAAACTCAGTCATGTGATCAAAATCAGCTATAAGAGAAACGCAATCCAGTTCTGTACTCAGGGATTAAAGTGAAACTCAAACTAGAAAAATTACCTAGGATAGATTTGGGGTACAGAAATCTTAAATTTCAACTGGCATCAATGTTAGCACAGAACTATATTTCAAAAGCTCCTGAAATATCTGGGTTGGGACCTTTCCCTTCGCAAGTAAAAATAAATCTTGTTACATACTTATAGGTCCTTTTGAGAAATACAGAACAGAGATGTGTCAAATGTCTGCATTTTTAGTATGTCATAGCTATTCCTGCATTCTTCCTCACCTTACTTATTATTTAAGGAGCTCTTGGTCTATAAGCTGACTTAGGTCAAAGACTTTGATGAAGGTCTATTGTGGTGGAACCTGCTGCCCAGATCTGGGTGTATGAAAATATAACCATTTCAGTCCTGCTGACCCCATTGTCAATCCACTATAGCTGAAGATCCCTGTGAGGGACAGCATTCCGTGCTGCTCTTGTTGCTTATTACAGCAGTTATGCCCATTTTATTTCTGGTGATTAAGTGAATCATTTTTTATCTCCAACGCCTTTGGGTCCTTGTCACTGAAATTAAGAAAACATTTCAAAATCAGCATTTCCCTCTATAATTTCTGGCCCACAAATGGCCATCACTTAAGTACTTTATAATTTCTTTTTTCTTTTCTTTCTTTTTTTTTTGAGACAGAGTTTCACTCCTGTTGCCCAGGCTGGAGTGCAATGGCACGATCTCAGCTCATTGCAACCTCTGCCTCCTGGGTTCAAGCAATTCTCCTGCCTCAGCCTCCTGAGTAGCTGGAATTAGAGGCATGTGCCACCATAACTGACTAAATTTGTACTTCTAGTAGATATGGAGTTTCTCCATGTTGATCAGGCTGGTCTCGAACTCCCAACCTCAGGTGATCCGCCCGCCTTGGCCTCCCAAAGTGCTGGGATTACAGGCATGAGCCACTGTGCCTGGCCAGTATTTTATAATTTCTAAAGTACTAATGAGGATCTAATGTAGAATAATGTGATTGTAGTTAGAAATATTGTATTGTATACTTGAAATTTGCTAAGATGACAGATATTAAGTGTTCTCACCACAAAAAGAAAAGAAAATGGTAACTATGTAAGGTGGTGGATATCTTAATTAGCTTGATTGCAGTGAATATTATACAATGTATACATATCATCAAATTGTACACCATAAATATATATACATTTTAATTGCCAGCTATCCTTGTATAAAACTCAAACAATTTGTTTTATAAAAAGTACTGAAAATGGTTTTCTTTAGGGGGGAATGATTGAACAGGTATGTGATGGGTATTTTCTTTTTTATTTGAAGGTCATATATTTGACAAGCGACTTTATCCAGAATATAAAAAGGACACTAACAACACAATAGTAAAAGAAGAAATAACACAATTAAAAATCAGACAGACTTGAATAGACATTTCTTAAAAGAAGACAATAAATGACTAATACGCTCATGAAAACATGCTCAACATCCTTAGTCATTAGGGAACTAGAAATCAAAGTCACATTGAGGCAACATGGATAGTCCCCAAATTATGGTATTTCTTTCATTTCATAGTTTTTCAATCTTACTATGGGTTTATTGGGGCAAAACAGCATTGTTAGTCAAGGAGTTTCTTATAATTTACTATGAGTTTACAGTTTCTACTGAATATGTATGGAATTTGCACCTTCATGAAGTCAAGAAATCATTATGTCAAACCATTTTAAGTTGGGGACTATGTGCTATGCTGCCAGCATTAAATGTATTTAACAATATTTTCTTCTTACGATGGATTTGTGGTGCGGTAACCACATTGCAAGTTGAGGAGTATCTGTACTTCACACTGTAATACAAAAGAGCATAACAAGTGTTGGTGAGGACGTGGAAACATTGGAACCTTCTTACATTGCTAGTGGGAGTGTGAAATGGTGCAACCACATTGGAAAACAGTTTGTCAGTTTCTCAAAAAGCCAAACATAAAGTTGTCATATGACCCAGCAATTCCATTCCTAGGTATCCTCCCAAAATAGATAACATATGTTCACACAAACGTATTTTCATTTGTGTACATGCATGTTGATAGCAACAGTAGTCATAGTAATCAAAAGGTGAAAACAACCCAATTGAACATCAACTGATGAAGGAATAAGCAACATGCTGTATGTCCATATAGTGGGGTAATATTTGGCCACCAAAAGGAGCAAAGCGCTGATACATGCTACAACATAGGACCTTGAAAACATAAGCTAAGTAAAAGAAGCCAGTCGTAAAGGTCCACATGTTACACAATTCCATTTCTTTGCAATGTTCAGCATAGGCAAATCTCTAGAGACAGAATGTAAATTAGTGATTGCCCAGGCCTGGAGGAAGTGGTTGTTAATAGGTACAAGGTTCCTTTTGGGGATGATAAAAATGTTCTAAAATTAGAATACAGTGATGTTTGCACAACTTTGTAAATATACCAAACTATTACATTTTATACTTTAAACAAGTGAACTTATTGATATGTAAACTCTACCACTACAAAGTTGTTAAAACACATTATTTATCTTGATTACTGAGTGTTTTGGGGCCCCCAGTTCCCTCTCCCCTAACCTTAAATTTTGTCTTTGGGGAAAGTGTTTCACTTGCTTCATGTCTTTGGTTCAGTCCTGGGGAGTTAGGCTCCATTGTGTTTACTGTAGGGAACCTTTGAAAGGTTTTCAGCAAGGGGTGGTCAGCTTTGCCTTTGAGACATCTGGCTTGGGCTGCAGTATAGAGGATTGTCAGAGATGGGCAATGAGTGAGGCAGGAATACTGCTAGGAGGTCATTCTGAGAGCGTTTCTCATAATGAACATGACATGAAGGTGGCTGGTTAGAAGGAGAAATGTACAGAGCTTACACTGGGGTGGGGGGAAAGTCTGGGGTGCTTCTTAGGCTTCTGGGCTGGGTGACTTGGTGAATCTCAGTACAACTGACGGGGCACAAGAGATGATGATTACAGTTTTGAAGCTGATTGAGACTTGGCTGCTTGTGAGGTACACAGAAGATTATAAGCCACTATTTCTTTATTAATTGTCACCACCTGCATAAACATTGTATGGCAATCTTCTGATCTTAAAATAAACTCCAGTCTCTCTGCTTTGGCCTGCCAGACCCTATGCTGGACCTCTGCCAACCTCTCCAGCTCCATCTCATTCTCCCTCTCTCTCTCTCTTTCTCCATCAACTCGGCCACTAAGGCCCCCTTTTTGGAACATATCAAGGAATGTCTCTCGGGACCTCAGTACAAGATCTTTCTTCTACCTGGCATCTTCTCTCAGCTCTTTTAAGGCTGGCTCCTGTTGTTCTTAGCATCTCACTAGACTGTTGTATTTTAGAGAGGCCCCTAAAAAAGTCCTCTGTACTTACTATAGATATCATAACTCTGTGCATTAGTTTTCTATTGCTGTTGTAACAAATTACTACAAACTTGGTGCCTGAAAACAAATACTAATTTAGTCAGGTGCAGTGGTACATGACTGTCATCCCGGTGATTTGGCAGCTGAGGCAGGAGGATCACTTGAGCCTAGGAGTTTGAGAGTAGCCTGGGTGACAGAGTGAAACCCTTGTCTCCAAAAAATAAAAAACAGCCCAGGATGCTGGAGCAGAAGGATCACTTGGGCTAAGGAGTTTGAGGCTGCAGTGAGCTATGATTGCCTCACTGTACTCCTGCTTGGGCCACAGAGAGAGACATGCTGGGTATTTCTGAGGTGCTGAAACATTCTGTTTCTTGTTCTGGGTGGTGATTATATCACTATATTCTGTTTGGGTTCACCTAGTCCTCACTGCCTCCATCAATTTCTAATGCCTTTATAAGTAATCATTTTGAAATCAGTGCAGCATTTATTTTTTTAGCTGTCCAGTGGAGCATTGACCCACTGTGACCTAGAAAAAGAAAGAGAAGCCCATTCCAATCACTTTTGGTGTATGTGTGGGTATATATATTTTTTCTTTTCTTCTTTGGCTAGGATTCTTGGTTGAAAATAGGAGAAATAGACTTTGGATAAATTAAGTATAAAGGAAATTCATTGGAACTGTGATAACTCACAACATCAGGTGAATGGCTGAAATCGAGCTTGGGCAGTAAGCTTGGCAGGCAAGGCATTGCCAACACTCCCATATATCATTCTGCTTAGCAGGGTGCTACCACCAGATCGACACTTGCCACTGTCTCCTCTGGCACAACCATCTCTGGGCCCCTTACCCCCACATAGTGGGGGACACTGCTGTCTCCAGGCTGTAAGCCTCAGGCCACTGGAACTTTCATTTCTTTTCAGCTCTCAGCAAAATTCTAATTGGATCTCTAATGATGCAGCCCCTTCTCAAGGGATGGATGCCTTGTTGGGAGCCTCTGGTCTGCTGTGTCCACATTCTGCATGCCAGAACGGAGAAAGGCCTTAACTATTTAACATGTATAAGTGCTGATGTCATTTCTATTAGGTTCCTGTCTTTTTAATTTGTGTCACTGTCACACAATGTTTTTGAGTATTGTTCCCCTGATTGAATTTTTCCTGTATCTATATAGATTTTATTATACAATTTTGTATCACACTATGCTTTTTAGGAATGTTTATTTCACAATATAGTACCATTGGCCATATTATAATTATTCTGTCTTCTGTGTTCTCAGATCCTCACATATAGCACTGATTGAGTTCTCAAAATGCAGAAATTAAGATATAGTTGGGGTGCAACGTGTTTTTAGGGATATGTCTTTGGAAAAGAAGGAGGAAGAAGCGGAAATGGGCCAAGGAAGAAGCCAAATTGTGGTGCAAGTTCAACGAAGCTTTAGAAGGGAAGCTGGGAAAAGTGTTGCTTATTAGTGTGTCCCCAGGAGCTGAAATGGCCAGGCCTTTATAGCCCTGTTTACACAGTCAAAACATCTGGTTGTGGTGGTGATGGCAGCAGTGGCCCATCTGGAGTGGCCTCTGCTAAGATGCCAGCTGCAGCTGGGAGGTGCAGCTGGGAGGTACAGCCGGGGCTGCAAGCTCCACAGAGCCAGTGGGAGCTGGGACTAGGTAGGAGCCTCACCCTGTTCTGAGTTGGTGGCGGGTGGGGAGGCGGGAGCCACACCTTCCCTGGTGCAGCTGCAGCTGCCCATCTGTGGCTGTGGACCCAGATATCTCTGAACTCTTGGGGGCCCCGGGAAGTCCCCTGCCCCAACAAGGCTCAGAAGTGCTTTCTTCCATTGCCTGGCCTTTCCCTGCTCCCAGCACCCACTCTGATTTTGGAGCAAAGTTGAGGCGGAGTCCAGGTGTTGTCACAACCTGACCAGGTGTGTGCGCCCTTGGGATGGTGCTGATATGCCACCTCCTGCTGCCTCGGTCTCCTCCAGACATTGGGCACCAACGAGCATGGGAGGGAAGCTGAGGGGTGCTAAGTCCAGCTCTGCATGGGCCTGTAGGCAGCCCTCTGCAGGAACAGCTTTGGCACCATGGACGACATGAATGATGGTGGCAGGAGGCATACAGGGCCTGGGTGGAAAGGGGCGGGTTCCCAGTGAAGCCCCACCTTCAAAGTAGAGATGGCCTGAAGCCTGGGGGCCAGGCTGTCAGTTCCAGGTGGAGTCCCTGCCCACAGTGAGAACTTATGGTGCTTTTTCTGGGGTGCCCCATGGCCGTCCATGGACCATCAGTATGCACTTCCTCCCTTCTGAAGCTCATAAAAATTCCAGACTCAGCCAGATTCACAGAGACATTGGGACTACCAGCTGTGGGAAGGACCTACCCACTCCAGGTCTCCTCTCCACTGAGAGCTGAACCCTTGTGGGGACGATCTGCTTGCAGAAAAGAGCTACCCACTCTGGGTCTCCTGAGAGCTGTTCTGCAGCTCAGTGAAGCTCCTCTCCATCTTCCTCACCCTCCAGTTGTCGACGTACCTCAGTCTTTCAAGACGCAAGACTGGGAAGACTCGGGACCCACAGAATAGTTAGACTGAAAGAGCTGTAACACAAACGGGGCTGAAACACTGGCCCCCAACCAACTCGCCACACTGCGGTTGAAGAGGAGAGAAGAGCTGTGGCCTTTTTGGGAGTCCAGACCTAGGGGCTCCCCAAGCCAGGGCTGTGACACCCTCTTTGGGGCTCTGTGGTTCCTGGCATCTCTAAGCTTCTGGGTGTCACCGTGTTCCCCTCATCCAGAAGCAGTAGATTGCAATAGAAACTGCATGCAGTACATCTGGTCCAGCAGGAGCCTCACACGGAGCTGGCAGCTGCATTGGCACCTGGAACTGCTCACCCCACCACAGCAGCTGGCATGCTTGGCTGTGTGCAGTGGCCTGATCCTATGCTTGCTCACCCACACACCCATTGCAGCTCCACACCTGGCTTGCCCTTGGCAGGTGTGGGATCCAGGCCAGTAGCATAAGCCAAGCACAACCTGCCAGGCAATACTCAGGCAGAAGGCACCGCCAGCCACAGAGGTTTATGGCTAGCAAAGTGACACAAGGATCCTGTGACAGTGGGAAGGGTGTGGGCTTGGGCAAGGTGGCCGTCTGCAGTTGAGGCATGTTCCAAAGAGTTGACAACTGGGGACTGCCGGACAACCACAGTCCCTACACTTGAGCACTAAGGCCTTTCTTGAAGAGGAATATTGCTGAAATATATCATGATACAGACATTTATCTCTTCATCTCATTGTATCTGTTACATTGCTTTAAAAAATTTAGTTTTTAAATAATTGTAGACATGTGTACAAAAATTGTACAGAAAGAGCCTTGATTGACTTCACTTGCCTTCCCCTGAGGTTAATATATCATATAACTCCCATATAATGATCAAAATCATGGTATTAACAATGACATAATACTAGGAACTAGACTACACATCTTACCAAATTTCACTGGTTGTTCCACTAACATATTTTTGCTGGAACAAACTTAATTCAGGATTCCATCTTGTGTTTATTTGTTATGAATTATGTTTCATTTTTACATGTATATACTTCTGTGTGAGATCCTTAAAGGTGAGTACTCCTTACATAAAGTGTTTGGCACATATAATTATTAGGCTAATAATTGTGAAATAAATAAACCCTGCAAGGTTTTCAAGGGCAAATCTTTGTTTAAACTTAATTCTTAGTATTATACCCATAATTGGTATTCAGTTTGTTTGTTTAGTAATTCATTTAGCAATGAATGACATTGAAATTTGAAGTATATACATTGGGTACATCTAATGGGATGAATAACACAAGTCAAGCAAAAAGGTAGCCAGTTCCTTAAAACAACTCTTTAAAGCCACTATGTTGAAATAAGTAGAGAGCACAAATATAAGAGATAATAAAGCAAAACATAAGAAATACCTTAGGGAGATGATTTTGAATTCATTTTGAAATGTGTAATTGGCATGGGATTCATAGAGAAGAGCGGGAAGTGAGTTTTGCAGAGGATATATAAAGCCACAGAAATACAAGACCAGCATATGAGCACAAAATATGATAGTCCAGGAAAGAGAATATTTCTTTCTTTTTTGAAATCAGGCAGATAAAATTTATTAAAGACCCTCATCCAAATAAACAAGGCTTTTGAATGATAAATTTCTTTTCTGACCTCATGTGAATTTTGTATGATTGATAGAAATTTGCTCTTTGCTTTATTTCATCCACTCATCCATCTATTCATTCATACTTTATTTATTTATTTGTTTGTTTGTTTTTTGAGACAGCGTCTCTGCAATCTTGCCTCATCACAGTCTCTGCCTATCAGGACCAAGCAATTTTCATGCCTCAGCCTCCTGAGTATCTGAGATTATGAGTGTACATCACCACGCCCAGCTAATTTTTGTATTTTTAGTAGAGATGGGTTTCACCATGTTGGCCAGGTTGGTCTCAAACTCCTTGTCTCAAGTGATCTACCGGCCTCAGCTTCCCAAAGTGTTGGGATTATAGGCCTGCACCATCGTGGCTGGCCTCATTCCTACTTTTGATCTCTCAGAAGTCTGTAATCATACGAACTAATTGCCTACTGGGAGAAGGGAGGTGGATTTGGAAATAATAATTCAGAGTGAAATGCAGATTTTCTCTTCAGTCATGTGGCTCCTATAAGATATCATACAAGTTGTTTAAAAAAATCTCCAGTTTGAAGGACAATGTACCTGGTTACTCAGCTTAACAGAGAGATAGGAATTGCATTCTTCAGTTATTGATTTATAGAATATATTCATGATACCAGTTGTTTTCTGAAGAGGGTGCACAATTGTCAACTACTCTTTTTTATTTTACCAAATGCATAGTAATATGTTTATTTTTTCATTGGGAAACAAAATTTGTTACCTGGCTGTATGCATATGTTTCGATAACTCAAAATCTTGAATTTTGTTTGTAAGTGACTGGAAAGCTTTGCTTTTTCTGGAGTGTGATGGCTCTAATAGAGTGAGATTTTCACTTAAGCTTGGCATTATCTTGGGTGAAAGGAATTAGCACACTTAATGCAGCTACTTTCCTTCTCCTGAGACTTTAATTCTCCTTCAAATGACCAGTTGAGAAGGCAGTCTCTAAGGACTAACTGGCATAATATTCGATGTTTTGTTTCTTACCTGAAAACCAAGTAATTGAAAGCCAACTGCATAGCTGGTAACAAACAGCCAGATAATGTTAGAATGTTTATTGAACTTAAAATATTAGATCAATATTTCTTCATCTTTTAATAAGGAAAACACGTTTGATACTATAAGACATCTTGAACAACATGATATTTTTTAAATGATGATATTTATGAGGAGAATTTAGATGCATATGAGGTTGTGTTACAGCTCTGTTTGTTTATATTAAAAAATTGGCAAACCCGTTTGATTTGGGAAGAAATGTTCTCAGTCACAAGTATCGGTGGTGTGGCCTTTTTACTTAACCATCCATATTTAGTCAGCTGTTAAAATGTATAAACCAAACTCCTTATTATCTCTTGCAACACTGCTCCCTCCTTTCTATATTCTGTGTCTCTATTAGTGACATCATAATCTGTGCAGTTGCTCAGATCAAACTCACAGTGTTGGTCATTTGCATGTGGGGTCACTCTGGACAATTTATATACTGCACTTGTATCTTCCTGGCATTGATCACTCTGCTTTGTTTAAGAGATGTTTCCCGTAGAAAGTAGCATGTCTACTTCTTAATTCTAGATCTTAGACCATTTTCTGGCATGAAATAAGCAATACATATCTGAGGAATAATTGCAGGATTAAATGAGCGAATAATTTATTTCTGTCTGTTATATCTAATTAGCCCTCAAGAGCTGTTGGTTTTACTTTTGAAATATCTCTGATTATTTTAAGTTCTGTGGTACATGTATAGGATGTGCAGGTTTGTTCCATAGGTAAATGTGTGCCATGATGATTTGCTGCACCTCTCAACCATCACTTAGGTATTAAGCTCAGCATGCATTAGCTATTTCCTGATGCTCTCCTTCCCTGCTCCCCCGACCACAGATACCACTGTGTATTGTTTCTCTCCTGTGTCTATGTGTTCACATTGTTTAGCTCTCATAAGAGAGAACAGGCAGTGTTTGGTTTTCTGTTCCTGTGTTAGTTTGCTGAGGATAATGGCTTTTAGTACCATTCATGTCCCTGCAAAGAACATGATCTCCTTCCTTTTTATGGCATAGTATTCCATGGTGTGTATGTATCACATTTCTTTATCCAGTCTACCATTGATGGGCATTTAGGTTGATTCCATGTCTTTGCTATTGTGGATAGTGCTGCAATAACCATACATATGCATGTATCTTTAAAATAGAATACTTTATATTCTTTTGGACATATACTTAGTAAAAGGATTGCTGGGTCAAATGGTATTTCTAGTTATAAGTCTTTGAGGAATCATCACACTGCCTTCCACATGGTTGAACTAATTTACATTCCCACCAACCATGTAAAAGCATTTCTAATTCTTTGGAGCCCCACCAGCATCTGCTGTTTCTTGACTTTTTAATAATAGCCATTCTGACTGGCATGAGATAGTACTTATTGTGGTTTTGATTTGCATTTCTCTAATGACCAGTGATGTTGAACTTATTTTCATATGTTTTCTGAACATACGCATGTTCACATGCATGACTTCCTTTGAGAAGTGTCTGTTCATGTCCTTTGACCACTTTTTAATGGGGTGGCTTGTTTTTTTCATTTGAATTTGTTTAAGATCCTTGTAGATGCTGGGTATTAGACCTTTGTCAGATAGACAGATTGCAAAACTTTTCTCCCATTTTATAGGTTGTCTGTTCGCTCTGATGGAAGTTTCTTTTGCTGTGCAGAAGCTCTTTAGTTTAACTAGATCCCATTTATCAATTTTTGCTTTTGTTGCAATTGCTTTTGATGTTTCTGTCATAAAATATTTGCCCATGCTTGTGTCCTGAATGCTATTGTCTAGATTGTCTTCTAGGGTTTTTATAGTCTTGGGTTTTACATTTGAGTCTTTAATCCACCTTGAGTTAATTTTGTATAAGGCATAAGAAAGGGGTCCAGTTTTGTTTTCTGCATATGGCTAGCCAGTTTTTCCAGCACCATTTGTTACATAGGAAATCCTTTCCCCATTTCTTGTTTTTGTCAGGTTTGTAGAAGATCAGATGGTTGTAGATGTGTGGTGTTATTTCTGAGGTTTGCATTCTGTTCCATTGGTCTATGTGTCTGTTTTTTGTGTCAGTACCATGCTGTTTTGTTACTGTAGCCTTGTAGTATAGTTTGCAGTCAGGTAGCATGATGCCTTCAGCTTTGTTCTTTTTGCTTAGGATTGTCTTGCCTATATGAGTTATTTTTGGTTCCATATGAATTTTAATTTTTTTTTTTCTAATTCTGTGAAGAATGTCAATGGTAGTTTAATGGAAATAGCATTGACTCTATAAATTACTTTGGGTGGTATGGCCATTTTCATGATATTGATTTTTTCTTTCCATGAACATGGAATGCTTTTCCATTTGTTTGTGTCCTCTTGAATTTCCTTGAGCAGTGGTTTGTAGTTCTCCTTGAAGAGGTCCTTCTCTTTCTTCATTAACTGTATTCCTAGGTATTTTATTCTCTTTCTAGCAATTGTGAATGGGAATTTGTTCATGATTTGGATCTCTGCTTGTCTGTTTTTGGGGTATAGGAATGCTTGTAAGTTTTGCACATTGATTTTGTATCCTGAGACTTTGCTAAAGTTGCTTATCAGCTTACAAAGTTTTTCAGCTGAGATGATGGGGTTTTCTAGATATAGGATCATGTCATCTGCAAATAGAGACAATCTGACTTCCTCTCTTCCTCCATGAGTATCCTTTATTTCTTTCTCTTGCCTGATGCCCTGGCCATAACTTCCAATACTATGTTGAATAGGAGTGGTGAGAGAGGGCATCCTTGTCTTGTGCCAGTTTTCAAAGGGAATGCTCCTAGCATTTGCACATTCAGTGTGATATTGTCTGTGGATTTGTTATAAGTGACTCATTATTTTGAGGTATGTTCCTTTGATACCTGGTTTATTGAGAGTTTTTAATCATGAAGGGATGCTGGATTTTATTGAAGGCCTTTTCTACATCTAGTGAGGTAATCATGTGGTTTTTGTCTTTAGTTCTGTTTATGTGATGAACCATGTTTATTGATTTGCGTAAGTTAAACCAGCCTTTCATCCAGGAATGAAGCCGACTTGATCATGGTGGGTAAGCTTTTTGATGTGCTGTTGGATTTGATTTGCCAGTATTTTATTGAGGATTTTTGTATTGATGTTCATCAGGGATAGTGGCCCGAAGTTTTCTTATTTTGCTGTATCTGCACTAGGTTTTGGTATGAGGATGATGCTGACCTCATAAAATGAGTTAGGGAGGAGTCCCTCCTTTTCAATTGTTTGGAATAGTTTCATAGGAAATGGTACCAGTTCCTCTTTGTACCTCTGGTAGAATTCAGCTGTAAATCCATCTGGTCCTGGGCTTTTTTTGTTGGTAGGCTATTTATTACTGCCTCAAATTCAGAACTCTTTATTGGTTTATTCAGGGATTCAACTTCTTCCTGGTCACGCATAGGCTCAAAATAAAGGGATGGAAGAAAATTTACTAAGCAAATGGAAAGCAGAAGAAAGCAGAAGTTGCAATCCAAGTTTCTGATAATACAGACTTTAAACCAACAAAGATAAAAAGAAAAAAAAAAAAAGACAAAGNGATAGTGGCCCGAAGTTTTCTTATTTTGCTGTATCTGCACTAGGTTTTGGTATGAGGATGATGCTGACCTCATAAAATGAGTTAGGGAGGAGTCCCTCCTTTTCAATTGTTTGGAATAGTTTCATAGGAAATGGTACCAGTTCCTCTTTGTACCTCTGGTAGAATTCAGCTGTAAATCCATCTGGTCCTGGGCTTTTTTTGTTGGTAGGCTATTTATTACTGCCTCAAATTCAGAACTCTTTATTGGTTTATTCAGGGATTCAACTTCTTCCTGGTCACGCATAGGCTCAAAATAAAGGGATGGAAGAAAATTTACTAAGCAAATGGAAAGCAGAAGAAAGCAGAAGTTGCAATCCAAGTTTCTGATAATACAGACTTTAAACCAACAAAGATAAAAAGAAAAAAAAAAAAAGACAAAGAAGGGCATTACTAATGGCAAAAGATTCAATTCAACAAGAAGAGCTAACTCTCCTAAATCTATATGCACCCAATAGAGGAGCACCCAGATTCATAAAACAAGTTCTTAGAGACCTACAAAGAGACTGAGACTCCCACACAATAATAGTGGGAGACCTTTACACCCCACTGTCAGTATTAGACAAATCATCGAGACAGAAAATCAGCAAGGATATTCAGGACTTGAACTCAGCTCAGGACCAAGTGATATCTACAGAACTTTTCACCCCTAAAGAACAGAATATACATTCTTCTTAGTGCCACATGGTACTTACTCTAAAATTGATCACAGAATTGGAAGGGAAACACTCCAGCAAATGCAAAATAACTGAAGTCATACAGTCTTTCAGGCCACAGCACAATCAAACTAGAATTCAAAATTAAGAAACACACTCAAAACCACACAACTACATGGAAATTGAACAACCTGCTCCTGAATGACACCTGGACACGTAAAGAAATTAAGGCAAAAATCTAGAAGTTCTTTGGAACTAATGAGAACAAAGAGACAATGTACTAGAATCTCTGGCACACAGCTAAAGCACTGTTAGGAGGCAAATTTATAGCACTAAATGCCCCCATCAAAAAGCTAGAAAGATCTCAAATTGACATCCTAACATTACAACTAAAATAACTAGAAAAAGAAGAGCAAACAAATCACAAAGCTAGCAGAAGACAAGAAATAACCAAGATCAGAGTAGAACTGAAGGAGACAGGGACACAAACAACTCTTCAAAAAATCAACAAATCCAGTAGATGTTTTTTTGGGGGGGAAAAAAGAAAGATAGCTGCATGCTAGACAAATACAGAGGAAAAGAGGGAAGAATCAAATAGGCAATAAAAAATGATAAATGGGATATCACCAGTGACCCCACAGAAATATAAGCAACCATCAGAGAATACTATTAAGTCCTTCATCGGTATTTTTATGCTATCAGTAATAAATTAACAGTTAAGAAAAAATATTTTATAGATAAGAAATACAGTATTTTCCTTCCATATCTCATTTTTTATTTTACCATGTCCAAGTTGTTACTGTAGAGAGAATTTTTATTTTATTTTAGAGTGTAGCAGATAACTCTTTAAATAATTGGTGTGATTGTTCAGTCAATTTAAGTTTTTTTTTTTTTTAATTCTTCACTATTCATTCTCGTTTTTGCAGCACCTATGGAATCTATATCCTACTTTTTTATCAGTCAAGTCGGGGATCTTAGGGAATGATAGTTTTGATAGAACAGGGATTGATTGTGAAATTGTGAAAGAGGTGTGACTCTCCTGTATAAGATTATAAGTCTAAGAAGCGAAAAGCTTAATATAATTTTTTCACCATTATTTTCTTTCATACCAGTTCCTGGCATATAATACTTACTTTATAAATATTTGTTGCATGCATACATGAATAAATGAATGCATTAAATAAGAGTTTATTATTTCACTCTTTTGCTTCAATGGACTTGTGTATTGATGTTGAGCTAGGCATGCCAGCATAACCCTCATAGTTAATTGAATGTTTCCAAAATATTTAGGAGATGGACATTGATTCGATTTTATAGCTAGGCTATGGAGCTATGGTACTGAGGGCACAAAGAAATCTCTTGGAAAATGCCAATCGCAAAACTTGGAAATCTGTCTTAATGGAATTACCAATCCAGGAGTAGAGTTATTGAAAAGCAAGATAGACTGATAGTGGCCAGGCAAGATCTGGGTATAGGGGCATACTGTCATCAGGTTTGTGTCCATGAGTGTCCATGACAGACCTTTAGGCCAGACATTATGTTTACATTTTTATTATCATCATATTTTTCTATATACTGCCTTCATTTCTACATTGAAGTCCTCCTAGTTTCCAGTAGTTTTTGCTAAATTATTTGATGTGATAAATTTGCTCAATTACTGAACCAGTTTTAAAGCCCTTATCAAGCTACTTTTTTTGCTAGTGGAGATATTCTTAATGCCTTATTAATTATATGGTGGAGCTTTTGATCCATGTTAATAATAACAGCATGAGTGATAGTGGCTTGCATTTCTGAGCACTTACTGTATACACCAGATGCTGCTCTAAATATTTTAACATACTACTTTTCATCTTCATAGTGACTCTATAATTAGGTTGTGTTACAATTTTGATTTAAGCTACCAGGAAACTAAGAGGGAGAGAGGTTAATTGGTTTGCCAAAGTTTTCACAGTTAGTAAATATTGAAGCCAAGCATTGACCCCAGGAAGCATGGTTCAGGGTCAATGTGCTTACTCACTGTTCAACTGCGTATCTGTTATAACATAGGCTTATTGAGATTTGAAAAGAGTGAGAGCTTAAGATGTAAATTATGGCTAAATAAAGAAAAGTTTATTAAAGTAATAGGGTTGAGCTAGAAAGAAGAACATAATTGATACATCGAAGGGTTTTCTAAAATAAGAAATATGAGAAAGTATATGCATTTATTCTCAACCCATATTGAACATGTACTATATTTCAAGCACTGTCCTTGGTGCTGAGATCTTATTTCTAACATTGGATAAATCTGTGTAAATGCAATAATCAAGTTATATATATATTATATTACATATATGTATTTTTTTGGGGGACAAAGCCTAGCTTTATCACCCAGAATGGAGTGCAGCAGCACAGTCTTGGCTCACTACTACCTCCACCTTCTGGACTCAAACTATCCTCCTAGGTCAGCTTCCTGAGTAACTGGGACTGCAGGCATGCACCACCATACCCAGGTAAGTTTGGTATTTTTTGTAGAGACAGAGTTTTGCCATGTTGATCATGCTGGTCTCAAACTCTGGAGCTCAAGCGATTTGCCTGCCTTGGCCTCCCAAAGTGTTGGGAGTAGACAATGAGCCACCCTGCCTGGCCTAAAATACATTTTAATGAAAAAAAAATTAATCTTCATAGACAATATTTTTGATAACACATTTTCTTACGCATGATACGGTTTCAGTTTGAAGATGTAGAACACCTCTTCATGGTGGTCATGTATTTGTGCTACTCAAGTATCTTCATGATAGCCTGCCATGAAGAGCACAGTTCATTAATAGTCTTTATTCGTAGCACTTTTGGATCTTCCAGCATTCTCGCCAATGATTTGCATTCAGTGGATTGCTCCAAGCCAAGGACTGAGCATGGAGTTACAAGTGCCAAACCACTCTACCAAAGGACAGACGATGCTTGGGAATTCCCTTTCAGTTTGGCCGAGACTTCCTCAGATCTGCATTTCAGTCTGAAACTTTTATACCTAATTTTTCCCTCTCTCCTTTCACAGGTTTTAGAGCTGCATCTTGGTAGGGAGGCTGCTTTTGTCTGCTCCCTCTCTCCTTTAGCTTTTTGGGGCATATCCCTCAATAAATATCGAGGATTTCTGAACCCATTGTGATGTCTGTTTCTCAAAGGCACTGACTGCCATGCTATATGAATTTAGAGTATTTTGCAACAAGAATTTCATGATCTTTTATGCACACTCTTTATGTGCCACTTAATTCAATCAGAATTCCAACAGCGTATTTGACTGTATAAGATTATTCACCAGGCAAGGCCTGAGTACAGGGGCACATTATCATCAGGCATTCATGGGGACATTACTTCCTTTAACATTCTCTTTCAAGACAGGGAAGTGCCATACATAACAAAGAAGAAAGTGCCTTTAAACAAGCCTTTTGAATTTTTTACTTCCTTTTGATGCTAAGTGTTTGTCCGAGACAGTCATAAAAAATTGTAAATATTTCAATTAGATTTATAAAAATATGATTTTCTTCCAGGCATAGCATACATTCAATCTTAATATTAAGCATTAAAATGACAAAAACCACATTACAGAAAATCAGAGTACCACTTGTCTGTCTTCATGATTATAGATTTCTGTCCTTTCACTGTTTCCTTTTTAAAAAAGGCCATATTCACCCTCAGCACTTCCTATTTATGTGCCTCATCCATACCCTAATTAAAAACTGATGGAAAAGCCCACCTGCAGAGCATCACCATCCCTCTGTGGCTCTTAACCCTCTATTTCACCTGTTTCATTATAGGATGCAAAACACAAAACTCTGGCAGTCTACAGATGACAGAAATAATCACTCTAAAATAAATTTCATGTCTTTTTTTTTAATTAGCAAGGATGTTTTTAGCGAATTATTATTGCTCAATGTGTTTAAGAAGTAGATGCAGCTTGTAATGAATCACATTCTTCTAATTTCCTAGTTTTTCTCACTAACTAGCAAATTATAAAAGACCTTATCAAGTCTCTCTAGCTATTTTGGGCCCTCAGCTCTGCTGGTTATTCTTACCAGGATTGATTTCTCTGGTAAATATAATCTTCATAAATCCAGACAGAAGAAAGTTAACAGTCTTTGTTTTGCAGAATTGTATGGGATTTTATTGATAAATAGCATTCAAGATGCCATAGGAAGTTGAGAGGAGGAATTGAAACCTGATTCTGTGAAAAAGTCTTCATGAGAAAGACTTCATAAGTTCCAAATTTATATTAATTTCCTAAGCCTCCTCACCAGTCTAACGTGGGGGTCACCCACATCTGTAAGAATATGACAGACTAGGCCAGCCATGATGAATGATGCTTATAGGCATTTTGAAAGCATGAGGCGGGAAGATCATTTGAGGCCAGGAGTTTGAGATCAACCTCGACAACATAGTGAGACTTTGTCTCTACAAAAAATTAAAAACAAAATTAGCTGGGTGTGGTGGTGCAGGCCTGTAGTTCCAGGTACTTGGAAGGCTGAGGTGGGAGGATTGCTTAAGCCCAGAAGTTCAAGGCTGCAGTGAGCTGTGATCATGCCATTTAACTTCAGCCTGGCAGCCTGGGCCGCAGAGCAGGATCATGCCTCTGATAAAAAAAAAAAAAGTGAGAGACTAAAGGCAGATGGAGGAAGAGAAAGAGACTATTCAAACAAGGACAAAACCACTTATACCACAATACTGGCCAATCATCTTATTATTTTCACAGTGTTCTATTTTTGCCAATCTCAATGTATCTTTTGCATACAAGAGGATCATAAGAAATAATAGGCAAGAAAGATTCATAAAATCCTTGGCAAAATCATTGAACAATCAGATAGAATATTAGAATAATTAAAAACAATCTAGAGCAGGTGTTGTCATACTATGACTTGTAGACCAAATCTAACCTGCCACCTGTTTCTGTTAAAAAATGTTATTGGAACATAGACATGTCCATTTATTTATGTATTACTGATATATATGTATTACTTTCACACTGATGCAGAAGAGTTGAGTAGTTGCAGCAGAGACCATCTGGCCCTCAAAGCCTAAAGTATTTACTACCTGGCCCTTTAGGGGAAAAGTTTGTTGATCCCTAGTCTAAAGACATATCTAAGAATGCAATTCAATCATGGCAGGAGAAAGTTTTCCTGACTAATGAGAAATATATTCAATTAATACCACATCACCCATGTGAATATAAACAATATCCTTGATTATGTCTGAATAACATATGTAGAGTTTATTTCTTTAAGAAAATGTTTATGTAATGCTCATGCAATTTTCAAACTTCTAAGATAAAATAATTTAAATTATCTGGATTATAAACAGGAAACAGTACATATCACTTTTAGTTATGATAATGACCTATATAATTGAGACTTTCTGTTTCATAAGCTTGGTGAATAAAGGTTCACTGATTACTGTGGCCTTTTCTCAGAGTGACATGAGCAAAGACAACTAACTTTTCATTTCTCTGCCACTTTTTCTGCCTTTGATAGACTCTATTAGTCAAGTGAACTGAAAATGATGACGTAGTAATATGTAAAATAATGTTTCTGCTCTGTCAACAAAATTGAAAATTTGTATATGTCTGCAACTTTACTGATATTTCCTTTTCTGTTTGCTTTACAATTTTCCTTTAAAAGAAAAATGAAACAAAATTATATATACCAAAACACCACTTACCATTTCTCTCAGCCCTCCCTATATCCTTTAAAGTTGGTATATATCACTCTCATGTATTTGTAACACTATATTCTATTGCTTTATGTGTGTTCAATTTTACATTAACAAAGTCATACTGAGAACATGCTTGCAACTGAATGTTCTAATGAATATTGTTTTTAGTATTTATCTTTGTTAATATATTTAAATCTAATTCATTCCTTTTATCCTGAACTGAAGTAGCCAAAGCCAAGAATAAACATTGTTTTAAGAACTTTAGAAATATTAAAACTTTTATTTTGATTACTTTAATGTTGATAAACCTCTTTATGTCTAAGCCACTGCATTTAGTCATTCTTCTACTGAGAATTAGTTTGTTCCGTTTATTTATTATTTATACAAATGGGCACAGTGAATATCTTTATACATCACTTTATTTTACACTTTCTTTGCACATCACTTTCTTATAAAGAAAACAAGAGTTTCTTTAGTATACTCACTTTAGAGTGTGTGCTCTTTAAAACGACTAAATATTACCAAATTACTCTTTCAAGTTGTCCCACCAGCATGGTTGTTCTCAAAAATTTGCATTTTTCTCATTGCTAAAATAAATAGATTTTAGTATTGTCCAATTATTTTCTCTTATGCGAATTGTCCCTTTATAAACTTTTCTCTGTTTTTTTTTTTTTTTTTTTTTTTTTTTTTTTTTTTTCTGTTGTGTTGTCTCTTCTCGGCAGATGAAAGAAACGCTTCAAAACTTTTCTATATTAATTTATTGTCCGTTATTTATATGGATATATTTAGAAATGTAGACATTTGACCATTTAAAAACTGCATAATAATCAATATTGTTCAGCCTAAGAACCACACATATCTTCTGCAGTCTATGAATTATCTAGCAACTTTTTATGTGAGACAACTATGCTTAAGCATAGGATGATAGGGCCAAGTTTTGCGTAAGGGCACTTATGAATAAACTCTCTAATTACCCGAGCTCTATGTCGAGGGAAGCCTCCTAATTGTGATGCAGAAAGAAAAAGTTCAAACAGTATGGTGGCCCTGAGCTGAGAAGGCAGAGATTAGAATCTTGTCAGGTAAAGCAGCTGAAATCTGCAATCACTAGAAAGCAGCTGAACAATGAAAATAGAGGGAGAGAGGACGAAGCAGAAGTCTGCATGGAGGCTCTCTACAAGGCCTTGGCTGTGGGTAGTATTATGGTTTCTCCAGAGGAGATTGTGTGAAATTATCAGCTGCTCTTGGGTTGAGAGGCGAACAAAATAAATAGAAGTCAATCAATGTGATAGCAGACAGTTGAATTCCAGCACAGCCAGAGTTAATAGACAGACCTTGTTAATACGTGGATATTTAATTGATATGGCAGAAAGATCATGCCTTTGACATAAGGCCCACATTATATAATAAGGCCTACTTTAGACTTCCCTAAATCTTAAAACATAGCCAAACCAAAATATGTGAGATAGTAAGAACCAGCAATTTGAACCCTCGCAAGTTAGAAGAGGCAAATCCATTCTAACACAACATAAATCTAAGCCTGTATACGTTTAAAAAGTTCAATCAATAGTTGCCTAGGGAAGAAAAATCAACACTATGCAGAGAAAGATAACAGAATGCATAATCTTTATAATGTATCAATTATAATATCCAAAATATAATAAAATACCATTTTCCAAAGAAATATGAAATATTGATGCATAGCCAAAAAAACATAGAGAGGGAATAGAAACACACTCCAAGATGGCTCAGATGTGAGACTTAGGAGACAAATTTTAAAACAATATTATAAGTTCATTCGAGGACTTCAAGAAAAAATAAGTTAGTCTTAATGACTAACTACATAAAGAACCTCAGTAGAGAAATAGAAATTAAAAATGCAACAAAATGGAAATACTAAAGAAGTGATGCAATAACTGTAGTGGAAAGTTTACAGTGGGCTTAATAGTAACTGGGAGTAGCTTTTTGTAAAAAAATGGAAAGTTAAATATAAATCAAAAGGCAGTATAAGATAATTGGGGATTGTATAACTCGTTAGTTAATTCTATCAGAAGAGTGTAGAATAAAATTTGAAAACAAAACAAATGAAAGTAAAATAGGGCCATATTGACATATGAGCCCTATTAGGCCAATAATTACATTAGATATATATGGACTAAACATTCCAATTTTAAGTCAGAAATTGTCAGGCAATTAAAAGACAAAACAACTATCAGAGATGTAATCAGATGTGCTTTAAATATAGAGGTGAAAGAAAGAGGAAAAAAAGATATACCATGCAAACACTATACAGAAGAAAGATATGGCTATATTAATATCAGCCAAAGTAGGCTTCAAGACAAGAAATGCTATCAGAGGATATTTCACTTGCTAAAGAAACAATTTATCAAAAAGACCTAACACTCCTAGATGTAAGTGTAAAAGCTCTATAACAATATTTATAAAACAAAACATATATGACAAATCCCCAGTGAGAGAAAAAGAGACAAATAAATTTTCAGGGTTGAGAATTTTAAGCCACTCTTCCCAGTATTTGATAAAATGAGTAAGGATCTGATCAAAACTGTCAACCGATCTCATTTAATTTTTCATATCACTGGATATAAAAACTACAGAATATGTATTCAAGTGCATATGGAATATTTATCAAGATAGACCATATGTTGGGCCATAGCACAAATCTTAATATATTTCAACTGATATAAATACAGCACAGTAGTTCTCTGAAAAGAATGGAATTACATTAAAGATAAAAAATCTAGAACATTCCCCAGTATTTGGAATTATGTAACGTACTCTTATTAAAAGTTATACAGTAAGAAAATTAGAAAATATTTTCAGCTCAAAGTATTTTCAGCTTGACATATCTTAAGAGGAGTTTTTAATGAAACACAAGTTCATAAAAAACTCGTATTAAGATATGTCAAGCTCTCTGAAAATAATAAAATTAAATTAGAAACCAAAACTCTAGACAGTTCCAACATTTTAAAATTATATAACATACTTATTTGATTTCAGATGAAGCATTATTGAGATGTATTTAGAGACATAATTTATATAAGTTTCTGCCCAAGGCTTATCTTTGGAGGAAACAGAATAACATGTGTTTATGCATACTCAGAAGAAAACTCCTTGCTCAACTTGAAAGTTATTTGGTAATAAATGGTAAGACTAAATATTTCCATACACTGTACATATGTATATATATTTGTAATAATGTTTTTAAACATTGTTCAGGTAAAATAATGGTGACAGCTTTGTATTAAGGATACATTTTTTAAGTCTGAGAAATAAATTTTAACCAGTATTTTTAAAACGAATATTTCCTTTTAAAATAAACAGTGCTTTTACTGAAACTGACTATCTCTGTTTCCAAGCCAAGGCAATTTGAAACAGTCTGTTTTATAAGTGTCGTCAGTGGAAGAACCCAATTTCCTGACTATGTTGGTTTTCAATGAATAAAAAAAAAAGTCTCAAAGAAAAGATGATATATTTCTGAAATAGAATAAAAGTAACAAAGAAAAGTTGAATCAATTGCTGTAGAAAATCTTAGCAAATTTTCAAAAGTAAATTCTTTATAATTAAGTTTTCAACATAGATGCAATATCCAATTTATCCCCTTCCTTTCAAGGGCATACACTTTTTCTCAAACCTGCTATGAATGTATATAGCTGGGATGATTCATTTTGTTAACCTGAGGTAAACATAGTCACATTTTATAACTTTTCTCTCAAGATCTAACCTGCCCATATTAATAAGGAGTCCATTCTTTCTCTTTTGTATTTATTCCAAGTCTGAAATTCAGAAATGTTCAAGAATCAAGGAACTTTACTCAATCTATCTATTTTATCAATCAATCAAATTGCAATTTTGATATGAATGATATTGATAAGTACTATAATCTTTTCAAGAGGGAGGGTAATACTTTTCCTAGTGAGTATAGGTTGTAACTAAGTCTTTTGTATTGTAAAATACAATTTAACCAATGTGCTGATGAATATACAAATGTAATAAACAGAATGCATTTGGTGAACTTGTCTTTCTGAAAATTTCCCAGAGCAGAGAGCGTTTAATTTCATTTATTTGTTCATTCAGTCATTTTTTTCATTTATTCATGTGTCCATTCCAAATAACAAGTATTACATGTCTACTGATGACTGAGAACTCAGTTTTACAAGGCACTTGAAAATTAAAATGGTCCTAAAATATATAACATAAAAATCTATCAACTTAACAAGATTTGTAAGAGTTCCAGTTATTAGTATGAGTAATATATTGGAAATATAAAATTATCTATACTAACAATGTATTCTTTTCATCTTTCTTTTACTTACCTATTTCTTTCTATTTTATAGACTTTGATCTCTATTTTAATAAATATGTAACAAAAAGCATCTCACTTATGGCAGATCAAGATTTTTTTTTAATTTTATAAATTCATTTGTTGTGATGGTAAATTTTATGTGTGAATTTGATGTGCCATGGGGTGTCTAGATTAAGCACTATTAATTAATTAATTTATTTTTTGAGATGTAGTCTTGCTCTGTTGCCCAGGCTGGAGTGCATTGGTGCCATCTCAGCTCACTGTAACCTCTACCACCCCGGTTCAAGCCATTCTCCTGCCTCAGCCTCTGGAGTAGATGGAGTAACAGGCACCTGCCACCACACCCGACTAATTTTTGTATTTTTAGTAGAGACGGGGTTTCACCGTTGTTGGCCAGACTGATTCAGAATGCCTAAGCATTGTTTCTGGATATCTTTGTGAGAGTGTTTCTGAATGAGATTAGCATTTGAATCAGTGAGCTGAACAAAGTTGACTGCCCTTCCCAAGGTGGGTGGACATCACCCAATCTGTTAAAGACCTAACAGAAAAAAAAAGAAGGGAGGAATTTACTTTTTTACTTCTGGCCTATCTGCTTGAGCTGGGACATTGGTCTTTTTTTTTTGCCCTTAGAATGTGATTTGCACCATTGGCTCTCCTAAGAGCCACTGCATACTCAAGAGTACGTTCTCAGGCCATTAGACTCAGACTGAAATGATACCACTAGCACTCTTGGGTCTTCAGTTTATGGAGGGCAGTTCATAGAACTTCTCAGCCTCCATAGTCACATAAGCCAATGCCTTATAATAAATCTCTCTCTCTCTCTCTGTCTGTACATATATCTATTCATATATAATATATAATATATAATTTTATGTAGTTCTTAATATGTATTGTACATCCTATTTGTTCTATTTCTTTGGAGAATTCCGACTAATACACTAAGTATATATTATTAAAAGAAATACTTTCTGGAATAACCAATGTCCAAAACAGCTAAGTGGAAATTCCCTAGTTAATGCAACTTGCAACTCAGTTGACATTTGGTGAAACTAAGAAGTAGTAAAAATGTTGTCTCCTATCACTGTCAGTAATGTGTAGTCCATAAGAATGACACTTAGCTCTAGGGCTTTAGAATTGACAGTCATTTCTTTGATAATATAAATTTTAAAATGTACCAGTTCTACAAAAGTAAGTTTATTTAGATGAATACATATTTTTTCAATGTAGATATTGGGACTTAATGAGGCATGAATTATAAAATTGAAAACAGTTTAAAATCTCTACTTACAATTCATTCAGCCTATTGAAATTAAGTATTCCTGCTGGGATAGTTATTAAGGTATTGTTTTTTAGCTCTGAACTCACCTTCTATTTCCTTTATGATTCTGCACCTGGGATTCTGAAAACTATATTCTTCCTTTGCCAAAGCCTGTTAAAGTATTCCAATAGGGTGCACTGGAGAGAAAATAAGAAGCAGGAGGTATGAAAAAGAAGTGCTGCTTCCATTTTGTTTTTTATTATTAGAGTCATCTCTGTAAAGGACCTTCCTATAAACAATAGCAATTCGTTCTAGTGTTTATTTTTTCCCTCTGCTACTTCCAGATTCAGCCTTTGGAGGGTACCAGCAGCAGTCAGGCAGCGACCTCATCAGATACCTGAGGCCCAGGTCCAGGCCCTCACCTTCACACTTCTAGCTTCTGATAACACCCGATTCCTCCTTTATTGTCCCAGCCTTAGGAGATAGAGCTGCCTTGCGCAGTTCCTATTCATAACTAAAACTTTGTATGCATAGATTTCACAGGTAAGAGAGATTGTGATAACAATACTTATTATCATTTATCTTTTTGATAATAGCCATCTGAATAGGTGTGATATCTTGTTATGGTTTTGAATTGCATTTCCCTGATAATAGTTATGATAAGCACTTACTGGCCATTTATATATCTTTGCAAAACTGTTTATTTAGGTCCTTTGCCCACTTTGAAATTGGGTTATTTTGTTTTATTTTATTTTTATTTTACTCTTCAATTGTTTGAGTTCTTTATATATTTTGGATATTAACCAACATATGTTGGTTTACAGATATTTTCTTCCATTCCATAGGTTGTTTCTTCATCATATTGATTTTTTTCTTTGTTGTGCAGAGGATGATTTTTGGTTCGACACTATTCAATTTCTGTAGTTTTGCTTTTGTTGCCTGTGTTTTTGGGGTCATATCCAAAAATTATTTCCCAGAACAGTGTCAAGGAGTTTTTCTCTTACTGTTTTCTTCTATTCATTTTGTAGTTTCAAATCTTATGTTTAAGTCTATAATCCATTTTGAGTTGACTTTAGCATGTTGAGTGAAATAAGGGTGCAATTTCAGTCATTTGCATGTGGATATTCAGTTTTCCCAAAACCATTTATTAAAGAGAATATCCTTTCCCCATTGTGTATTCTTGGAACTCATGTCAAACATAAGATGACTGTAAATGTCTGAATTTATTTTTGGGTCTTCTGTTCTGTTTTATTAATCTAGATGTTAATTTTAAGCCAGTACCTTACTCTTTTGATTACTGTAGCCTTGTAATATATATTGTGAAATATGGAAATTTGGTGCCTCCAGTTTTGTCCCGCTTGCTCAATATTACTTCAGATGTTCATGTCCTTTTGTGGTTCCATATAAATTTTAGGGTCTTTGTTTTTTATTCCTCTGAAAAATACCATTGGGATTTCTGTAGGGATTTCACTGAATCTTTAAATTGCTTTGTATAGTATAGATAGTTTAGCAATATTAACTATTCTAATCCATAAACACAGGATATCTTTCCATTTGTGTCTTTTCAATTTCTTTCAGCAGTGTTTTAGAGTTTGCAGTATACAAATATTTTTTCTTCTTAGTTAAATTTACTCCTAATTATTGGATTTTTATGCTATTCCAAAAGGGATTGTTTTCTTGATTTATTTTTTAGACAGTTCGCTGTAAGTGTAAACAAATACTGTAAATTAGGTTCATTATGCAATAATTACCAAGTTTTCTGAGTCTGGTAAGGCAGAATGTCCACAGGCAACGAGTTACATGAAGATTTGACTTTGTCTGGATGTCTGGGGCAGCTAGGAGAAGAGCAGCTTCCTGCAGCCATCTCTGCTATGCAAGACTTGAAGACGGTGCAAAAGTCATGCACTTTCTATAATAATGTCATTACAATATAACCCCTTTATAGTGGAGATTTATATCAAATATAAATTAAAATGTTAGAATTAAAATACATGACTTTAAGATTTTTTTTTTTTTCTTTTGAGACAGCATCTCACTCCCTGGCCCAGGCTGGAGTGCAGTGGCATGATCTCCGCTCGCTATAACAGCTACCTCCAGGGTTCAAATGACTCCCCTGCCTCAGCCTCTCGAGTAGCTAGACTACAGGTGGGTGCCACCATGCTCCGCTAGTTTTTGTATTTTTAGTAGAGACGGGGTTTCGCCATGTTGTCCAGGCTGGTCTCTAACTCCTGGGCTTAAGTGATCCACCCGCCTCTGCCTCCCAAAATGCTGGGATTACAGGAGTGAGCTACCGAACTTGGCTGACTTTAAGATTTTAAAGACTCTAGGAAGACATTTTATCCTTAATTTTCTCCATACATAACTACACTGATCAGGAAATCATGATTATCAAGTACTTCTATTAAAATTCTGCAAATAGCTTTAAGGGTTCTGATTATACAGGAAAATCAAAATCATATTATGAACTGTGTTTTACCTAAGGGGTCAGCATTCAAAACAAATATTACAACTTCTATTGGGCTAAGGTTTGTACTTTATCCTATTACTATCTTGTTATAAACTGATTTGAAAAATAGATCAACACAGACATTTAAAGAGAAATCTATTTTCTAGAGAATATTTCCATTCACTCTGAAATAGCAGCTCAGCATTTATATCTGACAGTTCTATTTATCAATGTACTGTGGTGTTTGGTAAAAATGATAGGTATGCAGAATGCTTTTGTATCTCGTAAGTGGCAATTGTGAGGTATCTGTATGTAGGTTATTCAATCTTACTACCATGTATTCTTTCTGAGAATACAATGAAATGAAAGAATATGTAATTTTCAAGTAGTGTAATAAGGCTAAAGGTTACTGGATTAATAGAAAATTGTTCATTGCCATCTCCTTGCAAAGAACTTCCTGACCACATTGGTCAGCCTGTTAAATCCTTTCATAGCTTATTTAATTTCTTTTTGCACAGTATTAGATACATGCTTTATTAATTATTTATTGTTTCTTCCATCTTACCAGGATACAAGCTTTATGAAGTCAGGGACTTTATTTTGTTCATCATTGTATCCTGGCACAGTGCCTAACACATTTTAAATACTCAAAAACAAAGTGTTTTAATTTTCATAGATTGAGGGGTACAAGTGCAGTTGTGTTACGTAGATATATTGTGTAGTGATGTAGTCTAGGCTTTTATTGTATCTATTACCCAAACAGAGTACCTTGTACCCAATAGGTAGTATTTCATCCCTCCCTCCCTCCCCCCTGCCCAACTTTTGGAGTCCCCTGTGTCTATTATTTCAATCTGTATATCTGTATGTACCTATTGTTTAGCTCCCACTTGTAAGTGGAAGTATGTGGCTTCAAAACCAATTTTATTTTTAGATTAATGGAGAAAATTTATGATTCCATTTTATCTCCAGGACTGGCTTATTAGTTATACTTTCTTGAGTTTACAACATACATCATTAACTTATCTCAGTCTAACTTTAAATATTACATTAGTTGACTTATTGTAGAAGGAGAAACTTCCATCTTCTCTATTATATTCTTTACATTATTATTGTCATGTATTTTAGCTTTATATGTTAAAAAACTCGTAACATTATATTTGTTTTAAACAGTTAATTATATTTTAGATTAGCATAGATAAGAAAAATGTGTTTTATATTACTGTCATTTTATTATTTCTGATGCTTTTATTTCTTTGTGTTATCCAAAGTTCTATCCAGTATCATATGTCTTCTGTCTGAAAATTTCTTTTACCATTTATTGTATTTCAGATCTACAGGCAATGATTTTCTAAGTTTTGCTTTTCATTTTCAAAGACACTTTGCTAGTTATAGAATTCTGGTTGAAAGTTTTTTTCCTTCCAATACTTTAAAACATTGATAGTTTTATTGTGGCTTGCATATTTTCTGAAAAGAAATCTTAATGTAATTTTGTCTTTCTTGGTTTCTCTGTATGTATCTTTTACTGTAGCTGCCTTAGGGAGTCCTCCTTTTCTTTTATTTTAGTGGTTTAGTTATGCTATATCCAGGTTTTGTTTTCTTTTACTATTTGTTCTTTTTGGGGTTTCTTGAGCTTCTTTCATCAGTGGTTCTTGGTCTTTTTAAAATTTTGATGAACTCTCAACCATTACCTCTTCAAATATGTTATTGTTGCAGTTCTTTCATCTCCTCTGGGACTCCAGTGAAACATATCTTAAATTGTTTGATATTGTTCTTCAGCTCTTGAATGTTATTATACTTCTTTTCTTTACTTTTTCTCTTTGTGTTTCAGTTTAAGGAATTTCAATGGACTTATCTTCAAGTTCCCCAATTCTTTTCTCAGCCGAGTCTACTCTACTAATATAGCCATTGAGGTCATTCTTCATTGCTGATATGGTATATATATTTTCAACTTAGCATGGACTGAGATCACTCAATCACCTGTATTTACATGGCTGCTGTACTGAAAAGTCTAATAAAGCTTTATTGATACGATTGGCAGCTCATTTCGTTTCCATTTGGTCTCCCTTTGTATCTGGTCTCTCTTAATTCAGCAATAAAGCACAATTTTCTTTACAGCCTGATGATTGGGATCCCCATAGAGAAAGTAGAACCTGCCAGGTCTCTTACAGGATAGGCCTGGAATCAGCAGTGCATCACTTCTGCAATAGTTTATTCATAAAGTTAAGTGACAAGGCCAGCCTAGAAAATAAAAGTGACTCTTGTGGCAAAAATAAAATGGGCTCACTCCCCTGGTGAGAAGGTCTTCGGAAGAATGTCCATCATTACTCCTGAATTTGCTTCCAGCAACATTCTGGAGTCACCGTATTTGAAGAAGTGGTCAACAGAGTAATCAGTGGGCTTCAACTATGGTAGAAAAATGACACTATCATATTCTGTAATTTTGTTTAGAATATGATTAGACCCACCCATTTAGCAGTCTGAGAGTTCTCAGCAGCCTATTTGTAAGTAATTTATAACTTGCCCACCAACTAACTCAATTTTTATTAGGACTGATTTAAAGCCCTTATGGTGTTCTATAAGCTTTTAAGTCTATTTCAGAGCTTGCAAGTTTAATGCTTTAATTTGATATATTATCCCCTTAAATTCTGTATGTACTATGTACATTTTGATACTCACAACATATCTAAAAGTATGAGGAGAAACAGTACTCTAAAAGCTGACTCATGCAAGGAATCTGTGCCTATCTACATTTGTGTCAGAGTTGATCATAATCAAAACTTCTATTGTTCTCCTTTTTTTTCCGACTGCGTTCAAAACAGACATTAACCATTTGCTTTCAGATGAATGGAGACCACTGTGATAATGTTGCTAGGCAATGTTGCAGATGTTTCAGGAGGAGTTCTTAAAACTAGATATTCACTTATGACGATAGAACATGCAATTTTACATGTGGTGGGATTAGAAAATTAAACTATATGTGGATCCATAAGCAAGATTTTTAATTCAGAAAAACTAAGTGTTATTTCTCTAATGCAACAATTATTTCCTAAATATATTTAGAATCTTTTAGTGATTGCTTAGGCTATGACTCAATAAATCTCCAGATTATATTGATAATAGTCTTACTGTGTTTTATTTCATTTTATTAGTTTTTATAAGGCTTGCATTACCTAAATGCCATCAAATTGGTTCAAATTGCACCTTCAATGAAAAAGATAACTGGGTACATTGGTGTGCTAGCTGGTAGGTTCTCACATTTTAAAAGGACATAAAGTTATGCCTATCTACAAGTTGAGCACATGACCCATCAGATATTCCCTTTGATTATTATATTTTTTTCTTTGGTTAAGAGCCTGTTTTGATATTTAACAATGTCTTGCACATAATGTGCTCAGTACATGTCAATGAAGTGATTGTTTAAGAAACAAAATACTATGTTTTGGTACAGTTACACATTTTGAAATAAACCGTTAATGTCTCTGGCAACAGGATTGCATAAATCCATTGGATAGTAACTATCTCATGTAAGAGATTTTTTTTCCTTATATTTACTTTCAATGCAACCTTATGGTCATTGTTAGAATGCTTGTACTTTTTCATAGCTGTGTAATCAAAACCTCTTTTGCTGACGTTTTATCACTTGACACAGGTTAGAAAGGTGAGGGAGGGGAAGAATGGTGAGGGAAAGAATGTTAGAAATTATTGAGAAATTATCTTCTAAGGTAAGTCTAAGATTCTACAATTCTAAAAACTAAAACAAAATGACTATTAACTGGTGCCACAGATGAGACTTATCAGTATCAGCTTATTATATTTTATTTTGGTTTCCATTTTAACATATTATATTTTAACATAATATAAGTAAAATAATGCTATTTTATATAATAATAATAATAAACTATATAAATGTATGCTTTTAATGTTATAATACTGAATTTTTTGAAGGTTTGACATTGGGTTTAAACTCAAGGATAATGTATATACCACCGTATGTTACTTTTTAAGTTGAAGCATAATTGTAATTGACATGGAAAAGAGACGATGATTTCACTTTCTAGCTAACATCAAGTTGATTGTACGTGGGTATTTTCCAAACAGCATTTCTCACCCTAAAATTGCAGGAGGTGGGAAAGTGAGGCTTATCGTATTTCATCTCGAAATGCTGAAAAAATGAAACTGGTTGATCTGTGAAAAAATCTTTGTTATCAGATTGTTTTGTTGGAATGCCATTTCAGAGTTTAGGTTTTGATCCTTTCTCCTGTCTTTAGCCACATATATATGCAAATGAAACGAACATAAAACCATTTATCTTACTGTTTTCCAATATCAAAACGCAAACTGTTACTTTGAGTCCATCCACGTTTCTTTTTCAGCTGCCTTAATCTTTCATGAAATTTAAATGGAAAAGNGGGTATTTTCCAAACAGCATTTCTCACCCTAAAATTGCAGGAGGTGGGAAAGTGAGGCTTATCGTATTTCATCTCGAAATGCTGAAAAAATGAAACTGGTTGATCTGTGAAAAAATCTTTGTTATCAGATTGTTTTGTTGGAATGCCATTTCAGAGTTTAGGTTTTTGATCCTTTCTCCTGTCTTTAGCCACATATATATGCAAATGAAACGAACATAAAACCATTTATCTTACTGTTTTCCAATATCAAAACGCAAACTGTTACTTTGAGTCCATCCACGTTTCTTTTCAGCTGCCTTAATCTTTCATGAAATTTAAATGGAAAAGCTTCATCTTGAACAATATAGTGTGAGTTTGCATTACTCAAAATTAATTTATATTTCAAAAATTTCTATACATAAACTAGTGTTTGAATTTGTCATCAAAAGTTTCATTTTCAAAATTAAATAGTGGGTTTGATGTAAACAATCTAATGGGGTTGGAAATAAATTTACCTGCAGGAGTGTGCAGTTAAAAGGACTCCTATTATTCTATCTCATTTCTGAAAATAACAGTTTGCTATGTAGGTCAGGTAGCATTGAATTTATAAACAGCATTGAGGAAAATGCAGAGAGGCCAGGACATTGCTATGGATAAAAATCAACCACCCTAACCAGGGACCACAAAGGGTTTCACTATAACAGTAACAAATCAGTGCATCTCTGCTTCTGACTTGGCAGTTCCCATAATTGCCCTCTCAAGGCATATCTCTAGTATGATCTGCAAGCTGATCCTCTGGGAATCAATATGGTATCCACAATTTGACTACTTTGTTGGCCTGGGAAGCTATCTATATCCATAGCTATACAGTCCAAAATCGCTGCCAGTGCTGGTTGCTGGAGGCCACTGATTTCTGGCTTATGGTTACTGATGCCTGTTGCTGGGTGTGCTAATATACAGGCCAAGGATGCTGGGGTGCCCTCAACTGCTTAAAACAACAATACTGTCCAATGTTGAGAGATTTTTGTGTCTTGTTGCTGAAGCCACTGGTGCTTAATACTGCTGTCACTTTGACTTTCCAAATTTCTGATTTATTAGTTCAGACATAGTTTTTGAATCATATCTCTGTTGCCTGAGGATTCAGGCATGAGTCCATGAAGCTTGTATCAGAGGACAGACTAAATGAATGGCACTACTGGTGTTCAACATCTTCCCTCTCTTTGGACACAAGCCGGTTTTATTTTGCACCAACTTTCCCCTTTTGACTCTCTTTTCTCATGGGGTGAGATTTTTTTTATAGTGGTCTCCTTGACAACTTATGAAAACTGAACATTGAAAAATGCAATCTTGGGTCACCTGAAATTAGTAAGACATACCTGAGCTGTAGTGAGAAAATTAGGCACTAATTTTAATAACATCATACCAATAGAGGTTAAATAAATACAATATTTTAAATACAATTTTACTTTTTTCCCTATTTTATGTTGGGGAGAATATTGGCTGAAGAAGAGGAAGACAGTATTTTACTGTACCAATTGTATTAATCTTCTCTTGGCCTCCAATTATTCTATACTGTAAAAAAGTAAAAAGCTTTAGGAGAAGGTTTTCTCTGGAGACATGAATAGACATTGTTGCTGATGCATATCTATTCTGATCTACTTGTATTAGTATATATAATAGTAGTATATTTGCTAAGAAATGAAAAAAGGCATGAATGTTAGCCAGAATTCTCCAGAGAAACAGAACCAATAGGAGAATAAATCTCTCTATATAAATAGATACATGCATGTATATATGTGTGTATATGTATGCATATGTGTGTACACATATACGTATACATCTGTACATGTATACACACATGTATACACACATGTATGATATTTATTTATTATAAGGAATTGGCTCCCATGATTATGGAATCTGAGAAGTTCCAAGAAAGGTAGTGGCAAGCTGAAGACCTGTGAGTGGTCACCTGGAGAGTGAGTGGTGTAGCTCTAGTTCAAGGCCAGAGGTCTGAGAACAAGGAGAGTCAATGGTCTAAGTTCTAGTCTAAGTTTATGAGAAGACCCGTGTTCCAGTTCAACAGCCAGGCAGGTGAATGAAGTTCCATCTTATTCAGCCTTTTTATTCTACTTAGATCTTCAATTGATTAGGTGAAACCCCACATTAGGCAGGGCCATTTGCTTTACTCAAGTCTATCAATTCAAATGTTAATCTCATCTAGAAATATCGTCAAAGACATACTCAGAATCCTGTTTGACCAAATATCTGGGCACTCTATGCCCAGTTAAATTGACACAAAAAATTAACTCCCACAAGCAGGATCTGTGTCAGTTTGTATAAGGATTGGAGACAATCTGCTAAACATAGAACTGCCTGAGATATTTTTTTTCCCACAAGAGTGACTATATAATTCACTTTTTATAAAAGGCTACTCT
>NW_016806805.1:2430072-2441307 GCF_001698545.2 Rhinopithecus bieti
GACTATATAATTCACTTTTTATAAAAGGCTACTCTTTTGTTTGAGAAAGAAAACAATCCATTGGACCTCTTAGTTAGATGAAAATAATGCTTTGATCTTACTCTGAAATAGAGATCTTACTCTGAAAATTTAAAAATTTTCCTCCTTATGGGAAGGGTGGCACTTCTTGCAAGATGCTAACTAGGGGAAGAATTCTTTCTTCCTTTATGAAAAGCAATAATTTGGATGGATGGGCTTTGAAAATATAACGCTATGTGAAAGAGCCAGGCAATAATGGAATGATTCCATTTATATGAATTATCCAGAAGAGGCAAATCCATAGATGAGAAAATACATTAATTGTTGTTAGGGACTCTGGGAAATATGGATTCTTTTTGGTGTAATGAAAACGTGATAGAACTAGATACCGGTAATTGTAACAAAATGTCACTGGATTTTACACTTTAAGATGGATAAAATGATAAACTTTACATTATGTTTATTTTGCTACAATAAAGGACAACAAACAAAATTTTAAAACCAATGAGTTAAGAGCCTAGAACCCCAGATTCTTAGTGTCGAAAGGATTTATTCCTCATAATGGGAAGTAAACCAGCATCTAAATGATGGTGGGGAGAAGTTGGTGCTTAGGCAAGAGAAATCAAGCAGGTGACCCCATATGAAGGGATTTGGCAAATAGGCTCTATCAGAAGTGATAGCAAGGAGTTTAGATTTCTATGCATAACAAACTTCTCCAAAACTCAGCATGTTGAAACAACAAGTTATCATTTCTTATGATTCTGTGTGTTAATTGGGTGGTTCTTCTGCTCCAGGAGGTATGGTTGGGATCACTTACCCAGTTGTTCTCTTCTGGGGGATGGGTGGAGCTAAAAGTTCAGGGAGGGCTCATTCACACTCTGAAGGCTTGGTGCTTCCTGCTAGCCAGGGCCCCTCAACTTTCCTTCGTGTGGCCTCTCTCTTCTTATGACTCATCTTCCAGGGCTTCTCCAAGGGATGTCACTTTGTAGTAGAATAATCTGATTTTATGATGACTGAGTCCTGAAAAGTAGAAGTTAAAAGTCTCTTAAAATTAAGCCCCAAACAGATACAGTATCACTTCCATAAAATTCTATTGATCAAAGCACTTCGTTTGGTCAATTCATATTTAAAGGCTAGGGAATTTAACTCTGTATATTCATTGGAGGAACAGAGTGCTCATATAAACAGAGAAAATTTCATGGCCATTTTTGAATAATATCTACCATGAACATCCACCTTTATAGTTTCCTTCTTAGCTTTTTAATTTTATCTCCAAGCCTTAAGTACAGTAATTTAACATCATGAAGATTTTTTTGTTGCCTATGTTCCAATGAATTAAAAAATTTGTCAATATCCATTCTGGATGGAAGGAGAAAAAGGAAAATGGCCATGGTTATGTCACAGTGACTAAGGGAGGTCCTTCAAGAAATGGAAAGGCTGTCTGGGGGAAAATGGCTGGGGAAGGCAATAAGTGAGAAACAAAATAAGTTTTGTGGAGCAAGCATGAAAGTATTTTGTAGGGATTCTCAGAAACAAGAAGGGGAGCATATTGAAAGTCTTCCCTAATTCATAATTGAAGCTTATACTAAATTTGGGGTTCTCAAATAAGAAAAAATGACTCCATAAGATTGGAGAACGTAGAATCATATATGTTACATGGGGACATCAAACAAAGCATGTAAATCTATTTTATGAAGATATTGGAAAAGAGGTACACAGCTACCAAACGGGCAGAAGTCTCCAATGGAGTCATGAAGTCCATGAAGTATCAAACACATAGCTCTCATATCATACTCACAAGATAACTGTCCTTGTAAAATTTTAAGAATGATTTCTTAAATATAAAACAAAGTGATAATTTAAGAAGGAATTATGATCAAGAACAGACGTTTGGTTAAATATTTGAGTCATAATTGTATTATTGTCCTTCATAGCATGTCCATCAGCACAAAAATATTTTAATTACTTTCAGTTATATGCTTCTAGATATATTACTTATAAAAGCATTTTAATATTTGCCTTGGTCTACTTTCACTGTTGTTACTGAAAAACAGAGTGGCATATTTCAGAGCTAAGATAAATTAACAAAATGAAATATTATTTTAGGAATATCTGAACCCAATGTGCAAATGGGATATTAGAGAAAGGTAAATAATTTGACTTCCTATGTAATCATTTAAATGCCATTAATTTCTAAAAGGCAGAATAATTTGGTGTTAAAAGTAATATGGTCATCATCTGTATACAATAAGCAAAAACACTTTGCTTATTATTACAAGGGAATATATATTATAAGTTGGAAAATAACGTGGGTTCTTTATAGCACATGTTTTTCTTATTGGAAAAGGATTATATGGTAACATTTTAAATTAAGAATGAAAAGCTGGGTTTAGTGGCTCACGCCTATAATTCCAGTGCTTTGGGAAGCCTGGGTGGGAGGATCACTTGAGGCCAGGAGTTTGAGACAAGCCTGGGCACCATAGCCAGACTTTATCTCTAAAAATCTCCCCAAAATTATCTGGGCATGGTGGTGTATGCCTGTAGTCCCACCAACCTTGGTACACGGAGGCAGGAGGATTGCTTGAGCCCAGGAGGTTGAGGTTGCACTGAGCCGTAATTGTGCCACTGCACTCCAGCCTGGGAAAGAAAGTGAGACTCTGTATCCCATGCAAAAAAGAATGAAAATTTACTTTATGAACAGACCTCTACTGAAGGGAAAACAATCTCCTGGATTCAAGCTACATTAAGCATTAATTAGTGGTATCATCCCTGTAGCACCTGAACAACACCTCAGAACAAATAGCAGTGGCCATGAGACTGGAGCGGTGAGCTGGCATCCTCTTTTGTGCCTTTTATTACCCCTTTAGTTGATGGATTGAGGGGAGACTTCCAGGTTAGTGAGGGAGAACTTGGAGGGAGTGGGAGATGAGGGAGTGGGGCGGTGGCTATTGATCAACTGGAATGCAGTAAAGAATGTAAAATCTTTACATATTTTAACAATATGCATGTTTATATGATAGAAACATGTTTGCAATTTTGTCTTGACTTTTTTTTTCCTATTTAAAAAAACTGTATTTCTTAACCACATAGGTTGAAGTTTGCTAGTAAAGAGAAATATCTAGTTTCTGGTCTCAAAAACATTAATAGCTACCTAAAGAAAAGCAGCTAAAATATCTAGAGAGCCAAACAAATTTTGTATTTAGGTACAAATTGTTTGGAGAAGATTATAAGTGTTATGTAAATTAAAGAAGGGAGACTCCTCTGTGGCCAGGAGTAATTGAAGAATAGAAAATTTACTGCGAAGTAATTGAAATTTGGATTTGAGGAGTGGGCAGGGGATAAAATAGGCATGGAAAAGGATGTAGGTAGAACATTCCTCAGGTAACGAGAACAGATAAGCAAAGGAAAGGGATGTCCATTCTTCCCTTGAGGGCAGATTGTAGACAGGCCTGTGTAGGTGTTAATGGCTCATGTGTATGCCATGTTGACATGTTTGTCAGGGACATTTTGATAATGTTGAGTAGCAAATCAATTCACTTTTTAATTCTTTTTTTTTCAATTATCAAGTAATATGTACAACACATTTGCTAATTCTCAGTCTATGTCTTAGCCACATTTCTTGCAGATTCCAAGCCCCATAGAAAAAGATCCCCTGGGTCAAAATAGCCTTCTTAAAATGGCCACCAGGGTTCAACTCTGAAAAACTGGACTCTAAAATAGTTACACTTGAAAGGCTGAACTTAGCAGTTCAGGCCTAGAATTAGTTTTTAAAATCCACCCCTGAGTCAAGTGCAGTACCTATTAAGAAAGACAGCACAAGAGGGAGAAGCTATCTATTTGTATCCCTGTTTGTGTTTCTCTAGAAGGAATAGTAATTCATGTGAAGCAAAATCAAGCAAATGTCTTAATTTTGTATCCAAGACTCTAACTTGGAATTACAGACTATTGACGTGTGTGTCCTCTGACAAGTGGTAGCTTAATAGGCTATATTTTTGAGATTAAAAAACATACCAAAATATAGCGATAGATAAAAATAAGTGAAAACATATAGATTTTTATTTAGTTTCCCACAACATCATACCTATGACAAAAAAATATTAAAACAGGAGTTGTCTACTCTTAAGAGCTTATCTTCATCCTTTCTGTATTTTTAATCTTTATGCAAGAGGTGAGCCAATCTTATGAATGAAGTTTACATATTGAAACTGAGCAAAATAATTTTCTGAGTCTGAGCACATAGTATCAAAAATGATGAAATGTAGGCAAAGACGTGCTCGGATTATTTCTCACTCACAATTACACGTCTGCAGTGCTTTCTTGCTAGCCATGTCCGAGTTTCAAGAAAGATATGCAAAATATTTCACAAATCATGGGTACTCACCTAAACAAAAGAGATCCAGCATAAAAAGGTATGCGACTATACTGGTGCAAAACAACCGATTGGTCTGTATATTTTCTCGCTAAATAGCATGACAAGGGTCACAGTCTATATGCTACACCATTTGCAACTTCTCTTTATCCGGGTTAATGATGTCACGTATAATCCTTAGGAAAGAAAACAATTATTATCTTTGAGGATTAAGTTAGAAAATCAAGGAAGCGTAAGAATTTTCCCTCCCCATCCTTCCCTCCTTCCCTGTCTCCTTTCTTTCTTTCCTTCCTTCCTTCCTTCCTTCCTTCCTTCCTTCCTTCCTTCCTTCCTTCCGTCCGTCTTTCTTTGTCTTCATTTTAAGGTCTAGGAATCACCTTTATAATCATCCAATGCAGTTATTTTAGCACTTCTTTTCAGCCTTGAAAATTTTCAAAACTCATTTTTTTTTTTCCTGAAACTCCAGTGCATAAAAGAGATAACTTAAGAGTTATTCTGGCTAAGGAAGGCAAGCATTGGAATTCCTGGACTTCATTCACTCTACCTCCCACTGCTCTACAATGGGTGACAGGAGGAAATACTCAAAATTTTGGGATCTAGTAAAAATTCCTCATTTTTTGTATGATAAAACTGAAGTCCAGAGTAGAAAAACTTTCTCAGGTGCAACATTATGTATTACTGTTTGGTGTAATGTATCAGATTGTATTATAGGATAAAAAGAAATTAATTACAAAATTATAATAAATAACAATCTGATGTTTTTTGGCTAGAGAGTTTACCACAGTTTAATTATATGAGAACTGATATTTGGAAATCTTTGATATATTACAATAGTAAAAGTAGAACTATTGAATTAGTATGGGAATAATACTTTTTAAGACATATAAAGATACAGATGAGGTAAGGAGAGGAAGCTGCAGCATGTTTAGGTTCTGCCAACCATAATAGTGGGATGAGCCACACAGTGAGCTAGAATTTGAGTAATGGAGCAGAGCGTCTATGCTTCACAGCAATCACTTCATGGGCATCATGATAATGACACTGTAGTAAAGCAACCTATATGCAATGAAATCAAATTCAAATGAAAGAAATACAACAAGTAAGAAACTAAACATGATCTTGTGAAATTCCTTTTGACTTTTTGACAGTTGAATTGAAGTTTAAGAAGTGTTTCAGTGGCAGACAAACATGGAGAAAATGGCTTGCATAGGAAATTAAAAAGATGCTTTGAGCTTTTGTTCCTGAGATTTTCTTGAATAAGGCATCAGTTTGTCTTCTCTCCTACTGGTATGGTCTTCAAAACTTAATCTATTTTTCCTAGGAATATTTCCATGAATAAATCAAGATTTGGACCTATATATTATCTCTAGGAAAATTTCGTGAAATAAAGGCTTGAACCTACATATTCTTCCTGGCAAAACTGTCCTGTGATGACCAACACTGAGACTTATTCTAGTGAATCTTTTGGTCTTGAAATGAAAAATTTTTTTAAAGTATTTTCGTTATACAGAAGAAAAAAAAAACAGAAAAAATATCAGATCACTTCCAAGGGAGAGAAAAACATATTGATGTCAAACTATTTGACGGTGATATTTTATGCTATAAGACAAAGGACTAATATATGTAGGATACTCAAGGAAGGAAAATGTGAGCCAAATGTTTTCTATTCAGGCAAAAATGATTTTCAGTATTAAAGCTGTAGGCTAACACAAACATGCAAGAACTCAGGAAATATTGTTCCCATGGAACCTACCAGAGAATATTTTAGATAACCAAAGTCACTGGAAAGTCATTGGCATAGTACAAGTGGTGACCTCTGAATACATATATGACTATAGAACTAGTACTAAAGAATAAGCGTGAGAGGGACAGTAGAGTTGTGACGGTTATACACTATGCAGATTTAGCAAATTATTAAAGTGGGAGAAAGAGAGAAAAAATTGTCTTAACTACAAGATAAACCATAAATGAAAAAGACAAACTGAAACAGATGATATTGTAAAAGGATAAAACATGAAACTATTATTAGATATAACTGAGGTCAAACTCATCAATCATGTCAAAAACACACATGGCTTAATTTATCAAAACAAAGAAAATAATTTTCAGATTGGCTAACAGAAAAAAATAGTAATATGACGTATAATAGGCCTGTGAAACATGAAGTGACTCAGAAAAGTTAAAAACAAAAAAGTGAACCTGATTCTACTGAATAGAAGCAAGAGAGAAGAAGGCAAGGTTTGCAATCTAGAATCCAGATGACTGACAAAATGGGAGTTAATTTTTTTTTTTAAAAAAAAGGCAGTAAGAGAAGCAACAGATAGTATTTTTCTTTGCTAAAGGCTTACAGTCAGTTTAAAGATCTAACATAGTGACAATTTTTTATAAAGTAAAAACTGCAAGGGATGTAAGGAAAAATAGAAACTATTTCAGATTGGGTTGACAAAGAAATGCATTCTGAGACAATGATATGAAGTCAGTTGGGAGATGATCTGAAAAAGCGTGACTACAGTAGCAGGAAGGTGATACAGGAAAAGTTAAGGAAGCCAGGAAAGGATGTGTAATCAGTGATTTTTGCTGTGGGCCATGGAAACTTATCTTTGCCAGGAATGCTGGAAGACAATATAGAACAGAGCTCAGAGTTAGACCACAGCAGGGGCAGGACACCCAGGAAACATTTTCTCCAACTCACATCTGGTATTGCCCTGAGGGCTTTTCTAGTGTCATTAATTTTCTCAAAAAGGTTGAAAAACTTCAAGCAGAAAGTCACGAGAACACTGATATACACATAGGACAGTGGGTAGTAAAGAAACATAGCCAGAACAGTATTAATAATGGGATGCTACTCCATGTCCATGAGTATCATATGGACAAAATAATTCAAATTGACTATGATTGAAAAATGGGTCTTAAATATATACACGTCTATACATATATCTATATAAATACTATACATGTATATCTCTACCATATATAAATATAAAACTGAAGAACAGAAGACATGATAATTGACCATAAAGACATTGAGGATGCAAAGAGATTTCAATGAATTCACATCCAAACATGAGAAGTAATATAAACATTGATAATACAAATACTGTCTCTGTAAATAGAATAAAATTAGAAATGAATTAATTTAAAAACCATGACCTTTACCAATTTTACTGCATTAAAAGGCATACAAAATATTTGAACAAATGAAGGCAAATCATGTTCATAAACTGAAAGAATATCATAACAAATGTAATTATTCTCTAAATGTTGATATATAAACTTAATGTAATGCCAAGTACAATTCTAACAGAGGTTTTTTTCTTAGTGGTTGAGAATTACTTTTAAATGACTCATGATTATATAAAATTGATTAATAGCAGTAACATACAAAAGTATGTCAATCTTAAAAATAATGGTAAAGTTTCTGCTATTAAAAAGAGTATCCCACTGATGAGTATTAGAATACACACAAATATGGCCAGGCACGGTAGCTCACACTTGTAATCCCAGTACTTTGGGAGGCAGAGGAGGGTGGATTACGAGGTCAGGAGTTCAAGACCAGCCTGACTAAGATGGTGAAACACTGTCTCTAGTAAAAATACAAAAATTAGCCAGGGATGGTGGCGGGTGCTTGTAATCCCAGCTACTCGGTAGGCTGAGGCAGGGGAATCGCTTGAACCCAGGGGGTGGAAGTTACAGTGAGCTGAGATCGCGCTACTACACTCCTGCCTGGGCAACAGAGTGAGAGTCTGTTTCAATTAAAAAAAAAGAATATATACCAATATGTCAGTAACATGGGATGGAGGAAACAGATTCTGGCAGATTTGAGAATGTAGAATTTTATATATTTGTATTTGAGAATATATACATATATCAGTCAAAAATTTAATGTATGAGAAAAGTAATATTTCGGTTCAGTGGAGGCAATGTAAATTAATAAATGTAGCTGGCACAACTCCATCTAAAAGAAAATAACATTTTCATCTAACTACATGTATTAATTTGTGATGGCTGCAATAACAAAGGGTCACAAACTGGGTGGCTTAAAGAGAAATTTATTGTTCCACAGTTCTTGTGCCCAGAGGTCTGAGATCAAGATGCTGGTTGGTTCTTTCTAAGGGCTGAGAGGAAAAACCAGTCCCAGGCCTCTCTTCTAGCTTCTGGTATTTGCGGGCTATCTGTGGCTCACCTTGGCTTGTGGATGCATCGCCCCCACCTCTTCATGCTCACATGCGTTCTCCCTTGTGCGCTTGTCTGTCTCTTCACATGCCATTCTTTTATAAGGATCCACCCTACGAAAATGTGACCCCTTATGAACTTAATTAATTATATCTGCAATAACCTGTTTCCAAATAAGATCACATCCAGAGATAGTGGGAGTTGGAACTTCAACATATAAATTTTCAGGGGACATAATTCAAACCACAGTTCAAACACTGTATATTCAAATTTCAATTGTACTAAATATAAACAGCTGAATAGAAAACAAGAAAATATTTTGAAAACAGAACTATTACAAGGTTAAGTGTTCATATTACCAATAAATACATGATAAACACCTGTCCTTCTTAGTAATTAGGAAAAGAGTTATTAAAATATTATAACATTTTGACATATACATTACACATATTTCATTGGTAAAAGGAAAAATAAAGTAGACAACGTTGACTGGCAAGGATGTGGAAAAGGGGGTATTCTCAAACATAGTAGAAAAATGAGTTTCACATCATATAAAAAGTCACCTATTGACTTCCGTTATCATTTTATGTGCATATCTTCTAATAATGCCATCCTTGCAAATCTATTTCTAGAAATAAAAGAACTGGCATATATCAACATATGCAATTGGATGCTGATGTCTTTGACTGTAGTAGCAAAAAAAAACAGGTAAAATGATTATTTTGTAATAAGAATATGCTTAAATATTTTGTAGTTTATTTGTATCATGGTATATTTAAGTCATTGTAATGAATGAAATAAATCAATAATAGTTGACTTGGCGACAGAGTTACAGGAGAAAAGCAAGATGCAGAGAACTACGATATAAAATAACATTTTTGTAAAACAATTGAAACTATATAACTTTTATGTTTACATGCACTTTAATATATGGAGATATTGTGTATTACAATGAAAACTATTAACCTTCTTCATTTCTTTATAAGAATGCAAAGTAACATATTAATGAAAGAGTACCAAATTGTGAATATCGAATATGTAAGGTGGACAAAGGCTAGATTAGGATGGGCTGAGGGTAGGAGACAGATAAGAATAAGAAGAAAAAAGAGGAGGAAGAGGAAAAGGAAATCAGCTTTATTATTACAGGTGAAACTTTATGAAAGTGCATGACTTTATAACTATGAATTCAACAGTAAAGCCCTTGAAACTAGAAATAGACAGATAGGTAGAATTTTTTTTTCCCTAGAGAAAGGGACTGATTCCGTCTCCCAGACCAGAGTACAGTGGCATGATCATAGCTCATTGTAACTATGAACTCCTGGGCTCAAGAAAACCTCCCTGGCTATTTTTTTTAAATTTTCAGTTTTGTAGAGATAAAGTCTTGGCTATGTTACTCAGGCTTGTCTCAAACTGCTGGCCTCAAGCAATCCTCCTGCCTTGGCCTCCCAATGCCCTGGGATTATAGGCATCAGCCACTACAGCTGGCTCCAAGTAGAGTTTAATCTAACACTGTAACTTCCCTTACCCATGCTCGTACATAATATATTTTAAATTGTTGTGCTGTACCTTGCTGTCGACTCAGCACCACCTCACCATAATAATCTAAGGCTGAGAACTATGGTTCCCAGAATCCCCTTTTTTATGAGGTAATTAGCATTTGTCAATAAGAGGAACTTACATGAGAGTTGAGGGAAAAAGACTGGAGCCATCTTCTCAGGAGGCTGTGTGGATCAGTTTAATACAGTTTAATACAGTGGCTGCATTAAACCATTTACACACCAAATGCATAAAATGGCTTCTCCTTTCCTGACAGATTTCTGGCTGATAGAGTTACATATGAATAGAAAGCTATCATAAAGAAAATTAAATTAAATTAAATTAAAATAATAGCCATAATAGAAGAAACCACTCATTCAGCAGTAAGCTCAGAGTAACAGGAGCAGCCATCCCAGAGTGAGGCAATAAGGGTGTGCTGCATTGTCTGGAAAGAATTCATAATTTAAACATCAGTTAAATTGTGTTCCAGTTTTTATTATCAGAAGATCCACATTTCCATACTGTGTTAGGGATAAAATAGTCCTCCCTGAAGGGTGGGACTCTCCCAATGCCCACTCTTCTTAGTCCATCACTGGAATAAAAACAATGCATCAAAGCACATATATGCAATATATCCCAAAAGATATAGAAGCACCTTGGCAGGTAGAACTTGACTGTAAATAGTTTCAATTGAGCTATAATATCTACATAAAACATGCATCAATTAGAAGTGGTTATTAAGGGTTTGTCAGCAATGGGAACTTAGAAAAAGGCTAGATATAATGATGAATAGTATCTGTATTCAGGGATCCTAATTTTTGGACTGTTCTCTTTTTTTTGGTGACAAGGTTGAATTTAGTGAGAAAGTAGATTCATAGGATTTTAGTAAATGAAGTTTCATTATGAGTGACAGACTATCTAGATTATGAGAGGAATGGTGAGGTGTTTTTAGCATAATGTCAATATATATTCTATTCCTCTTGCTCTCCTTATTTCATGCTCCACTAGAAACCTACTGATTGGATCTATCTGCCTGAGTAAATTTGCCTAATGTAGAGAAGACACTGATCATGCACATTTAGAATATTCTTAGACTCAAGGAAGTAATTTCTTATTGTAAATGTTAAAAAAAAAAAAAA
>NW_016806805.1:2441743-2443199 GCF_001698545.2 Rhinopithecus bieti
AAAAAAAAAAAAAAAAAAAAAAAGTCTTGGTTTCATTTTAGTGAGACTCACTCACCTGGGTTTGATTATCCCTGAAAATTTTAAGAGCAAAGGTGTGGGAATTCAGCAATATAGCCTTACTTTTAAAACTTTTTTTGCTAGTTTTTGCAGAAAATACCATTCAAGCTAGAAACCAGGCTTGCCAATTATTAATTCTGAACACCTTCTATTATATTGGGTGACTATATATTATCCTGACAAGTGCTGCGGAAAAAAGGATTATTGTTAATTTATACCTTGAAATGTAGTTGAGTATTTGCCAAATAAAGAGAAAAATGACCAGGTATGTTTTTGAGTGGTGAGGAGGAGAGAATTCCGAATAATTGATTACATTCACTTGCTTCTTTAGATTCTTTTAAATTAAAGGCCATATCTGGTTTATTTGGCAGGTTTGGCACAATCCTGTGAGTCAACAACCATCTTTGCTGCTGGTTTCAATGAAGAAAGGACTATAAGTGCAAAGGACCCCTAACTGTTTTCGTGTCTTCTGTCACTACAAATGCTGAGGAATTCGTTTAAGCATACCAAATTACAGCATCTAAATAGAGTCTGACCTGTTCCAAGAAGAATTTTCAGCAGGCTTCCTTTTCAGATTTTCTTTGTCCAGATTTTAGAACTAAAAGTGTTTTTTCTCCCTCCCTTTTTGTAGTTTAGAATCTATTTGTGGGATTTGTAAAGGAAAAGAGACTCAACCAAACTAGCTAGCAAAGTGGTTTTTGTCATAAGAATACAAAAAGAATTCATAGAAATAACCTTCGAATGTTAACTGCAGAGAGATAAGGCTCACTGGAATGGAATTTATACAGCCCGATCACCTCTCCCTTAGGTTTCTTCTGTTTTTCCAGTTTCTGCTCTCTAATGACTGGCTTCTTATCTCTGCTTTTAAGAGACTGCATGGGCTCTGAAGCTGTTAGATGAAATCAAATGAAAATGATATTTTAAGCTCAAAACAGTGAGATATTGTCAATATCATAGCATCCAACTACATATGAGGCTTAAGATAAAAAGCCTCGTGTAAGTGATCTTAAGCAATCTGTGTCCCAGTTTCTTCAGCTGTAAATGGGTCTAATAACAGAACTTAACTGATTTGGTTACTTTACGCGTTATATGAATTTTGATATATTTAAAGTACCAAAAACAGTTTTTGAATAAATAGGCACCATGCAGTGTTTGCTTTTATTACATCTGTTACTTGATTTCTCTTTAGTACTGGACATGAATTTTACCTGGTCAAGGTTTTTACTACAGTTTATCGCTTTCTTTTCCTTCCTTCCTTCCTTCCTTCCTTCCTTCCTTCCTTCCTTTCTTTCTCTTTCTTTCCTTTCTTCTTTCTTTCTTTCTCTTTCTTTCTTTCTTTCTTTCTTTCTTTCTTTCTTTCTTTCTTTCTTTCTTTCTTTCTTTCTTTCTTTCTTTCTTT
>NW_016806805.1:2443729-2480898 GCF_001698545.2 Rhinopithecus bieti
TTCCTTCCTCCCTCTTTCCTTCCTTCCTTCCTTCCTTCCTTCCTTTCTTTCTCTTTCTTTCCTTTCTTCTTTCTTTCTTTCTCTTTCTTTCTTTCTTTCTTTCTTTCTTTCTTTCTTTCTTTCTTTCTTTCTTTCTTTCTCTCTCTCTCTTTCTTTCTCTTTCTCTCTTTCTCTCTCTCTCTTTCTCTCTTTCTCTCTTTCTTTCTTGAGACGGAGTGTCATTCTGTCGCCCAGGCTGGAGTGCAGTGATGTGATCTGGCTCCCTGCAACCTCCACCTCCTGGGTTCAAGCAATTCTCCTGCCTCAGCCTCCTGAGTAGCTGGGATTACAAGTGCATGCCACCAATCCCAGCTATTTTTTTGTATCTTTAGTGGAGACAGGGTTTCACCATGTTGGCCAGGCTGCTCTCGAACTCCTGACCTCAGATGATCCATCTGCCTCAGCCTCCCAAAGTGCTGGGATTACAGGCGTGAGTCACCACGCCTGGTCCTTTTTTCTCTGTTCTATTACTATTGGCTCTCTCTTTTTCCATTTTCTTCACTTTTCTCCTTATTTGTTTCTCATAACTTTCTCACTTCCTGCCTTAGCTAAACTTCCTGAAGGTCTACGGATTTCCTGACCTTCATCCATTGACCATCACTTGTATCAGTTACTGGTAGAGGTGGAGGTGGAAATAAAATCTATTTTATTTAAGACGGTAGCAAGTATGGTCATCAAGATAGTACGTTATGTCAGTGAGCAATTCTCTCAGTAGGGATAAGCAGAGAAGTTAAAAGTTGACAGTATCTATCAAACAATGTGCATTAATAGAATGAATATCATTTGTTTATAGAAGTTGTATGGTTTTAAAAACACACAGGGGTACCTCTGCTTATAAGAAGGCAGTATAGATTTACTTTTTCCTATTCCCCTCACTAAGTATAACAAATTATTTTATATTTTTATATACAATAATTGTATATATATGTATATACATATATACACACAATTGGAAATATGTATATATATTAAAGAAATATGAAATTCTGAAAGATGGAGAGAAAAGAGCAGACTAGCTAGGGGCCTCAGGACCAAAGGAATGACATAGTGGAGTTCTCTGTGTTTTCTCCTTGCCAGCTAACATAGCCCAGCCTGGATACTAGAGGTACAAACTGGAAATGTCAACAAATTTGAATAAAAACAAAAAACAACAAAGACTCCTCTTTCTAGCCAAGGGACCAGGAAAGTAGCAATCAGTAAGACAGAAACTTTTCAGACTATAACCATTCTACTACAATCATATACCACAGAAAAAGCTGCTGCAACACCCCACCGTCAATAGCAAAGGCCAAGTAGAGGCCACATAGCTATGCTTGCCAGACTATCACAAAGCAGCCAAACCACTGTGCTGAGAGATGTCAGAAAAATCCAACTGGAAGATGGCTCATAAAGCCCCACTAGATTGTAGGAAGCCTCCCCTCCCTCACTGTGGTGTCTGTAGAGACCACATTCAGAGCCAGAAATTCTATGCCCATACTACAATAATGATGCGTTCTTCTCCCTCCCTACCAGGGAGGTGTCAGATGGGAGGCCTAGTGGAGTCAGATTGTTCACCACCATTCATTGGTGATAATGCCACCACCCCCATAATATCAGTGGGGGTCACGTGGGGAACAGTAATGAAGCAACCCTCTTCCTCCTAGGTAGGGAGCTACTGAATGATGCCCTAATGGATAGCCTGAACTCTCACCTTTAACCAGCAGTAGGAGCCCTTGTCTGCCTAAGTGTTAATGGAAGCCAACTGCTGAACCTGGACTTTCATCTCTACTTGGCAGCAACAACAAGGGAATCTCTGCTTCTGTGGTTATATTGCCTGCTTCTCTTGCATAGTCAAGTGTCCTTTTGCCTCTGTTATACAAGGATATTTGTGATTATATTTGGGTCTACCTGGATAATCCAGGATAATCCTCCTATTTAAAAATCCTTGATCTAATTACATCAGGAAAGACTTTTTTTTTTTTTGGTCATCTAAAGTGTTATTTGTAGATTCCATCGTTAGGATGTAGTTATCTTTTGGATCCATTATGTAGCCTACACAGATGCCAACACAGAGAAGATACAGGTGTTAGAAATATTTAGGAAAGATTTTAAAGCAAACATAATAAAAATGCTTCAATAAGCAATTAAAAGCACGTTTGGAGCATGAAAAAATAGATAGTCTCAGAAAAGAAATAGAAAATCTCAGCAAAGAAATAGAATGTATAAATAAGAACCAAATGGAAATTTTAGACCTAAATTATACAATAACTAAAATTAAGAAAAAACTTAATGGGATAGATCAACATAAAATGAAGAGAGAAGAATCAAAAGTTAGAATAATGTAAATTATTGTTATCTAATCTGAGCAATAAGGAGAAAACGGACTAAAAATACAAATGAACAGAATCTCAGGAACATGTGGAACTAAAAAAAACCACACACATTAAATTCATAATATTGAGTCCAGAAGGAGAGGAGAAAAGGGATGAGGTTAAAATATAAATATGAACATTTCCCAAATTTGGCAAAAATCATAAACCTACAGATTCAAAAAGCTAATCATAGACTAATCAGCATAAACCCAAAGAAATCCACACCAAGACGCAGCATAGTGAATCTTTTGAAAACTAACGTGAGAAAAAATCTTAAAAGCAGCAAAAGCAAAAGATCACCATACTTATAGGGAAAATTTTTAAATAACAGTGGATTTCTCATAAGAAACTGTAAAGGCCAGAAAAAAAGTAGTGAGACATTTTATTATTTTGTTTAGACTTACTTTTATTTTCACTTAATTTAGGCTGAATTTATTTCCAGACCCTAAATTTATGTTCTTCAGTTTCTTCTAGGATATCTTTCTCTTCTGTATAACCTGCTTTACTGGTTTGGAAACAATTTATTCTTTTTAGTAAGAATTACCTAAATGTAACAAAGATAGCTAATGTATGAGTTAACTGAACTGTGAAGTCAGTAAGTATGGTGGTACCTTGGGTATTTTGTTCAGCTGGATATCTTTTACTAGAGAATCTATGTCTAAATTCAGCTAACCCTTAAATTTAGCATTAATTTGTGCATTTTTAAACATGTGTAGCAAAAATTCAGCACTCTTTTAAGCCATCGACCTTGTGTCCAACTGCATTGTTTGACCTGGGTAAGCCCTACAACTCCACCACTGTAATGATAAAATGATATGAACTTCTTCTGTGAAGAGACATCTTTCAGATACTCAATGATATTTTGAATATGGGTACCCTTGATGGTCTGGACAGTTTTACAGTTATTCTTAAAGTGAATGTGAAGATTTGAACCTCTAGATCTGTGGAATTTTGTAAAATTTTCAGGGCAGATGAATAACACACCATTTTTCAAAGATCATCTCAGATTGTTTATGGGAAGAGCACATTGTTTTTCAAGTGAAAATTAAAACTGAAATTAAAAACAACTGTAAACCCAGAATTTTACATCCAGTGACATTATTCTGCAGTAACGTAAGGAAAGTAAAGACATTCGCAGATGAAGCAAAACTAAGAAAATTTGTTACCATCTACCTACCCTAAAAGAACACTAATAGAAATCTTCTAAATAGAAAGGAAATGACAGTAGAAGAAATTATGGAGATATCAGAAAAGAAGAAAGAACATGGAAGAATAAAAACTATGATTAGTACACTAAACTTTCTTTTCCTCTTAAATTTTCTACATGGTGTTTGATGGTTTAAGTAATATTATAATACTGTCTAATGCCTAATGTGGTTTTAATATATGTAGAAGAAATGTTTAACAATTATATTATAAATGGGAGAGGGTAAAAGGACATAAATAAAGATGGTTTCTATAATATTCTTCATTTGAATTAGTAAAATTGGAAGCCAGTACACTTTGGTAAATTATGTCTTGTGGTAGGCAGAATAATGGCCTCCGAAGATGTCTATGTCCTTATTCTCATACTTTTTGAATATGGTAGCTTAGATGACAAAGGAAATAGAGGGAGCAGATGAATTAAGGTTGCTCCTCAGCTGACCTTAAAATAGGAAGATTATTTTGGATTATCCCATGGACCAAAAAAACAAAAACAAAACAAAACAAAATCCAAAAAATGAAACAAATAATGTGGAAGAAGAAGGCAGAAAGGAAGGTAAGAATGACATGACTTAAAAAGGACTTCATCTGTTATTTCTGGGTTTGGAGGTGGAGGAATGCACCATGAGTTAAGGAATGCAGGTGTGCTTTAGAAATGAGGATGACAAGAAAGCAGATTATCCTTAGTGTCTCTAGAAGGGAGTACAGCCTGGCTAACCTTTATTTTTATCCAGTGTAGCCTGTGTCAGACTTCTGAGCTATCAACTTCTAAGATAATAAATTTGCATTGCCCGAAGCCACTAAGTTTATGTGAATTCATTACCGCACCAATGAAATGCTAATTCAACTGCCAATCTAATTTATATGTTTAGGAAAGACATATTTCAAATGTAACCAAACACACTATCAAAAACTGATTAAAAAATTGGAAACAATGGAAGGCAAAAGACAATGAAAGAACACCTTTAAAAGTAGTAAAAGAAAAACAAAACACTGTCAATTCAGGTGTGTAAATCCAGCAAAAATGTATTTCGAAAAGGCAAGACAAACATATTTACAGATAAATGAAAGCTGAGAAAATGTGTGTGTGGGACCTGCACTGTTAAAAAAAAAATGGCTAAAGGAATATTCGAGGGCTAAAAAAAAATGATATGATATCTGTAGGAAGGAATGAAGAACACCAGAATTGATACTTATAAGGATAAATACATAAGACCATTTGTTTCTTCTTTTAATTTTTTACTTTTTTATTTTTATTTTTATTTTTTGAGACGGAGGCTCGCTCTGTTGCCCAGGCTGGAGTGCAGTGGTGTAATCTCGGCTCACTGCAAGCTCCACCTCCCGGGTTCAAGCAATTCTCCTGCCTCAGCCTCCCGAGTAGCAGGGACTACAGGCGCCCATCACCATGCCTGGCTAATTTTGTGTTTTTAGTAGAGATGGGATTTCACCATATTAGCCAGGCTGGTCTCAAACTCCCGACCTTGTGATCTGCCTGCCTCAGCCTCCCAAAGTGTGTAAGCCACTGCTTACACCTCCCAAAGGTGTAAGCCACTGTGCTTGGCCTCTTTTAATTTCTTTAAAACACAAACTACTATTTGAATAAAAAATAACATTCCAGTGTTGAGTTTATAACATATACAGATATAAAACATTTTTAAAAACATACAAGGATCTGAGAGTTGGAAAATAGAATTTTACTATTGTAAATTTTTTATGTTCTACATAAAGAAGTAAAAGATTGAGTAGAATGTGATAAACTATCATAGACATATACTATAAACATTAAACAATGATATACCAATACATATTCTATGTAAAATATTATGTGATGAACTATTTATGCCAATATATTTGACAAATTAGGTGAAATTGAAAAAAATTCCTTTAAAACCACTATTTAATACTATAAAAGAAGAAAGAGAAAGTTGGAATAGTCCTGTATTGAATTAATAATTTAAAATTTCCCCAGATGGTTTAAATCATAAATTTCTATTAAAAATTTAATGATGAGATAGTGCCAAAGTTACATAACTCTTTCAAAATACAGTGGAGTTCCCAACATATTTTATGAAACTACCATAACCTTCATATTATGACACTGATACCACAACCCTGATGTAAAAAATTTGACAAAAACATTACTAAAATAAAATAGAGGCACATAAAGGCAAAATACTCAACAAAATATACAAATTAATTTCCACAATGAATAGAAAATATACCATGTTCAAGTACGATCTATGTCAGCAATTCAAAGTTAATCACTAGAAAACATTCAATGTAATTAAATATATTCACAGAATAAAGGGAAAACATTTTAAATATCCCAATAGAGGCATTAAATTCAGTATACCGTATCAATTAATGATATATATTTCAGCAAAATAAAAACGAAAGGGATTTCCTCTACTCCTGACAAAGGACATACGCAAAAATTACATCATATTCAACACTGAAATAGTAAATACTTTCCCTCCAATATCGGAACCAAGATTTAAAAAATGTTTGTTCTCATCACTTATATTTAATGATGTTCTGGAGTTCTTAGTAATAAGCCAGAATAAAATAAAAGAAAAAGAAAAGAATCGCATAAAAAAGAAAATGTAATTATTTGGAATTATGTGATTGTGTATATAAAAAATCCTAAGAAATTTATAGAAGATTCTAAAACCAATAAGTGGAATTAGCAAGATCATAGAATACCAGGTACATAACACAGTATTTTATCCTAGCAAATAAAAGTTTAATACTGTCTCTATGAAACTATCTTAAAAACACAAAATAAATATTATCAATATAATAAAATTAACAGAGATACACTCATAACGCCAAATCATTTTCAAGAGAAATTAAATAAGAAATAAATAACTTGAGTATATATAATATATATATTTAATGAATTGGTAGACCAATTGTTTTATGTACCTGGCAATTCTAAGTTATTACTTCAAGGTGATGGCTAAAATTCCAAGAGCTCAGAATATCAAACGTTGGCAAGAACAAGAAGTAACTGGACCTCTATCTAGCACGTAGTTGATGAGAGTGGAAAGTTATACAACCACTTTGAAAAATGATTTGGCAGATTCTCATAGAGTTATATATGAATCTATTCTGTGACTCAGTAATTTCACACTTAGGTGTCTACCCAAAAGCAATAAAAACGTATGTCCACAGATAGACTTGTATGTGGTTTAGCAGTTTTACTCACCATGGTTCCAAACTAGAAACAACCCAAATGTCTATCAGTAAGAAAATGAATTTAAAAAACACTGTGGTATATTTATACAATGAAATATTGCATGCCAATTAAAAGTAAAAAAGGAACTACTGATTCATGTAACTTGCCTCAATTTCAAAAACATTATGTAATTTATGTGAGAGAAACAAAGACAAGCTACAGAATACATACTCTTTGACTAGATTTACATAAAGTTTGAAACAGGTAAAACTGATTTCTGATAAAAATCTGATCAATGGTTGCCTGTGACTGAAAGAGGTCAGGAGAGAACTTTCTGGGTGATGGAAATATTTTCAATTTAACTATTGATTTCACTGGTACATATCTGTATATTTTAATTGAAGTTCATAGAATTTTATGCTGTGGATTGTATGAACAATTAATCTTAATAAAACAATAATGAAAACAAGGTTTTATAAAATAGTATAACTTTGGTTTTATATAAGAAATTTAAAAGAACTTAGGAATTGTTAATTCTTCTCTTCAACCTTTCAACCAGATGCACTCACATATATAGCACACATATAATAGATACCCACATACATAAAAAATTTTACAGATTCAGATTTGGATACTAAGGAAAATTAAAGGACTTTTCTGAGTTCACTGAACTAGTGATAGAATTAGGATAAGACTCAGGTTTCCAGCTTCTACCCATTCTACTGTATTTGGTTCTCTCTTCACAATATCATACACTATATGTAAAACACTGCACATCCTTTTCACATATTGCAAATTATGAGAACAAGACACAACAAAAATATTAAGATAGCCTATAAACCCCTGGATTAATAACTATTTCGATCTTGATTTACTACTTTAAAAAAAATCTGTAACATGCTTTTTTCTGCTAGGTTTCATGGATCTGTAGGTTGTTTACGAGTGGACTTTGGAAAGTTTACAAATCTTTTGAAATTGTATGCAAACTTCTATGTTCATGTAGTATGTTCATTTTTCTGATCAGTAACTCCTACAGATTCTCATAGATTCAGTCACTCCCCACTCAAGAAAAATCACTGAAAAATTAAGGATTATTTCTTATTTAAAAAGTAAATATAAATGAACTTTGAACTTTTGTATAAACATGAAGTGATAATGCACCCCAAGCAAGAGTCCAAAAGATGAAACTACAAAAAATACATACATATAATTGACTACATGACATTTAAAACAAACAATATACTCAGAAAAACTTGAAGGAAAAAATAAAAAATAAATAAAACATAGTAATCAATGAGTTGACAATTTTACAACATATTTTAGAACAGTGCCTGTTATAGTGAGAACTATATTTATTATGTATGCAAGATAAAATTATGATTTGAAAAATAATACAAAAAATTCTTACAATATATTATGTTAAAAAATAACCCTAGAATTATAAAAGTGCACATCTCAAGGAAACTACCAAGATGGTAGTCATTGGGTTGTAAGATTACTAATTATTTTTGTTTTTATTTTCATCCTTGCCTGTGTAGGCTATCTTTCATAGAAATCGTCTTGTAAATCAGCAAAATGAAAAACATCCAAACAGAAAATTGAGCAAAGCATATGAATATACATTTGAAGAGAAAGAAATGCAAATTATAAAACATATGAAAATATCTTCTTCATCACCAGTAATCAAAATGATAGCAATTTGAACCACAGTAAGATATTCATTTTCATGTATCTGATTATTTACATTGAGCATCTAGCTTTTAATTGTACATTCAAAAGAATGTTTTATGCTATACAATGTCAAAGATACAAAAAAAATGTTTCCAGTGGAAGACATTTTACATTTAAAGTAATTTAAATGCTTTTTTAAATCTCTCTTATCTGAAGACTATTAATTGTATGAAATTGAATGGTATTGTTTTAATCTGGCAATAATTTATTTTAATAAAATGAAAAAATTAATTATAATGGCAATTTTTTAATCTTATCACATGACATATATGTGTATGTATTTTTTTCTCCTACAATTATTTGAGAAATAAGTTGTTTGGAATAAAAATTAAGCATTGCAGCATCAAGGAACAATTGTGGCTACCCAGAAAATTATAGAAAATCAAAAGTCTGTCTAGTATGAGATTTTAAGGCTGGTGTTGCAACAAATCAAGCTGAATGAAGCTAAAAAGAAAAAATAAATAAAGCCAACAAGAAAACGTCTGAGCGATAAAGTAAATATAGTAAGGCCTATAACTGAGCAGCTGCAGTTCTCAAGAATTATGTTAAATTTCTTTTCCTGTGCTTTTTAATTTAATCCTCAAAGTATTTGTGAATTAAAGAGACTAATATTCTGTTTTATAAATTGTGGAATTGAACATTGGAGAATAAAATTACTTACTCAGGGTCGTTTAGTTACTGACGGGCAGAATCTCAAATCAATGCAGGTCGCCTCGTTCTGCTAAAAAGTAAGAAATGCTATATATCCGAAGATATCTTTAGCAAGAAATAAACACTAAAACACAAGCACTGTGAGTTGCAGCATCTTTTAAAATAGAGAACAGTATAATTGTACATGAGATGCATATCCCAAATTTCTCAAGCCTTAACAGCTGGTGGAAATGAGCAAGGTTCAGGAACCAATCATCAAACTGTACTTGGAATCTCAAGACTTGTTCAACTTTCTGTGAACTACTTGTTTCCATTGATTTTTTTCCTTCTTATTGATTTGTTTTCCCTCAGGGCCCTGAAACTGATGTGTACTGAGGTTCACTCAGCCTATGAGAGTAGATTAGAGTTACTGGAATTGCAAATGTGGACAGAGTTTAATTTTCCATCCAAAATCCCCCAGGGCATTTTAGCTGCCACGTAAGCCAGCTCATTAAAATATAATGCTGAGAAAGCATGGATCTTTTTCAAGAACTGGATTACATATGCACAATGACAAGTTACAACATGTTAGTAATGGTTTTGCATTCTTTGTTACTAACATAAAAACTGACAAACTTTTAAAAATTGTAGGCATCGTGTTTATAAATTATAAAACGTTGATACTGAGAAAACTGGATAGCTCTAACATTAGAGCATTTAAATTATTGGAGAAGTAAAGATGCCAATTGGCACACCATAGTCATCCTGTAGCCACAGTTTTATTGAATTATGACTTTTGCATGGAATACTTGATTATTAGTACAAGCAGGCAAAGGTCAGCCTTTAAATGTTTTTTCCTCTTTCTAAACATAGTTTCAACTTTATATAGTCCGTTGTTAGAGCCCATGATATATAAGAGATAAATCGCTCTTGAGAGTGAATTAGGAGATCTATATTGTATTTTATTTTATGTCCAGTTGATTTTACATTAGACAGTTCACATGATCATTGCCTTCAGATTTCTCAATGACAAAGGTCTGGAATTTGGGACACTCCTTACCTTTCAAATCTCACCTCCAGCTAGTCTTACTAACTTTTGGTCACACAGAAATATTTTCAGCTTCAAATATTCTTCCAAACATTTTCTTGCCTAAAACCTTTGCACACAGTATCGAGATGTCTATTCAAAATGCTTTCCCCAAAGTTCTTTACATTGCTGAAGCCTTCTTGTCATAGTTTTGATTAAGTGAGCTCCCTTCAAAGAGGTCTTTGTGTTGAACTCACCTATGCAGGTCCCTCCCTTCTATCTCATTCCTAGAATTCTGTATTTTAAGATTTGGTAGGACATTAATTTCTTTATTTTTATTATATGCTTGTTTTCTTAAATCATTACTCATTTGTTTACCCCTTTATTCCCTTTCTCTGCCAACAAAACTAAATTTTCACAGGACAGGATCTAAGATCCTATGTGTGTGGACACACCTACTGTGCTCCCTCTAGAATTTCTCTTTATGAAGTGATGGCTTCAGAGAGGGCTCTTCAGGCAGTGTGAAAGCAGAACTCAAGTCTAAACCCTCAAGATCATGTCCTTTGGCTACCATCCAACTTGTTTTCTCATTTATTTATTTGTCTTTTTGACAGTATTTTGCCAAATTACACAGTCCTATCTGAATTTATAATTTACTCATTTTTTTTTTCTACTAGTAAACCCTGATTTTTTATTGCCTCCAATACAATACAGTCCTGCATCACATAATGACCGTGTGGTCAATGATGGACCACATATGTGATGGTGGTCCCATAACATTGTAACAGAGCTGAAAAATTTCTATTGATAGGGACAGGAGGCACGGAACTTCTGAGTAGAAGAGGGTGGGTCCCTGGCAATGGCCTCACCCTTAAGCTGAAAAGCCTGATGGTGGTACAAATTGGGAACTGACATCCTTGTTTTCCTGCTTGATTGTTACCTTTTCCAAAACCACCCGTGGCCTGCCCTGCAATCCAATCCTATGCCCATAAAAACCCCAGGCGCAGCTGGCAGTGTGAGGAGAAGCAGCTGGACATGAGAGACTATACTTGGATGTTGGAGAGAAGCGGCTTGACTTCAGAGAGACAGCTTGATGGTACAGCTTTGGAGATCAGTTTGGCCAGGGACGGCCAGTCTCCAGGGAAAGATTACCTTCCTGCTCCATCCACTTTTCAGCTCTCTTTCCCACTGAGAGACAATTTCATCAGCAATAAAATCCCCTACATTTGCCATCTGCAATTCATTCATCCAACCTCATTCCTCCTGGATGCCAGACAAGAACTTGTGTGCCAAGTCGTGGGTGCAAAAAACTGTCACACTGACCCTCCACCAAGCTGTTAACACTTAAGCCATCCATGGATGGTAAACTAAAAGAGCACCGTAACACTTCTTCTGGGGCTTCAGGGGTTGCAGGCACCCTTTTCTAGATGCTGCTGCAAGGCTAGCACGGAGTTTGCTCTTGGCGGCACCCAAAGGTGCTTGCCCCAGCTCCTGCACCTGCTCTCCTGAGTTCCCCCTCCTGTGAGGGGTGGAGCAGCGATTGATTGGAGTTTGCCCTGCCGGTGCCCAAGCACTCTAGTTCCTGCCCCCAAAGGGGTCAGGGAAATATCCTGCTTCACTATTGCCTTATAACAACATAGCGATCACAATGACATATCCATCATAAAGTCATGGCGCAACACATTATTCATGTGTTTGTGGTGATACTGGTGTAAACAAACTTACTGTGTTGCTAGTCATATAAGTATAGTACATACAGTTATGTACAGTACATAATACTTGACAATGATAACAAACAACTATGTGACTGGCTATGTATTTACTATACTATGCTTTTAATAATTAGAGTGTACTTCTTATAAAAAGAAAAGTTAACTGCAAAACAGTCTTAGGCAGGTTTTTCAAGGGGTATTACAGAAAAGGGAGTTATTATCACAGGCAAGGACAACTGCGTGCCTGTTATTGCCTCTGAAGAACTTTTAGTGGGACAAGATGTGGAGGTGAAAGATAGTGTTATTGATGACCCTGACCCTGTGAAGGCCTCGGTTAAGGTGTGTTTGTGTCTTACTTTTTAAGAAAAAAGTTTAAAATTTAAAAGAAATAGAAAAAAGTTTATAAATAAAGATATTAAGAAAGAAAATGTTTTTGTTAACTGTACAATGTGTTTGTGGTGTAAACTGTCACTACAAAGGAGTTAAAAAGTTTAAAAAATTAAAAGGATTCTAATATAAAAAAGAGTAAGCCAAGGTTAATTTATTATTTAAAAAAGGAAAACATTGTTTTTACAAATTTAGCTTGCTCTAAATGTATATACAGTCTACAGTAGTGTATAGCAATATTCTGGGTCTTCACATTCACTCACCACTCACTGACTCACCCAGAGCAACTTCAAGTCTTGCACACTTCATTCAGTCAGTGTCCTAAACAAGTATACCATTTTTATCTTCAAGACCATATTTTTACTGTACCTTTTCTATGTTTAGATATGTCTGTTACACCAGCACTTGCCATTGTGTTACAGTTGCCTCTATTATCCACGACAGTAACAGGCTGCACAGCTTTGTTACCGAGGAGTAATAGGCTATATATACCATATGGCCTAAGTGTGTAGTAGGCTATACTACCTATATTTGTGTAAGTACACTCTATGCTGTTCACACAACAATGAAAGCACCTAATAGCACATTTCTCAGAACGTATTCCTGTGGTTAAGCAACACATGACTGTACTTTGTTTTTATGATCAACATTTTACTTATCACTAAAAATAAATTTGTTGAATTAATAACTAATAAATGAATGAAGGAATGGAAAAGATGATTTATGTTTTCCAATTCTAATTCTTTTTATTTTCTTGCTTGTTTTCTTTTTTCTTCTTTTTAAATTTACTAAGTAGCCGGGTGTGCTGGCACACACCTGTAATCCCAGCTACTCAGGAAGCTGAAGTGGGAGGATCACTTGAGCCTGGGTGTTTGGGGCTGCAGTGAGCCGAGATTGCACCACTGCACTCCAGTCTTGGTGACAAAGAAAGAACCTGTCTCAACAAAACAAAACAAAACAAATCAAAACACACAAGCAATTAAAGAAAAAAGAGAGATGAAAAATACTTTTAAATAATCTCCTTGTTTCTTACCACCCAGACTACGAATAATCATCTCCTTAACTGCCTAACTTTTACATAAACCAGATTAGTAAATTGAACCCACTAGCTTTATTAGTATTCATCAACTTATCTGTAGGCTATATATTCTTCTTCTATTTGGAATTATAAGACCTGTGATGACTTGAGATTCTGCCCTTCAATAACTCAGCCATCTTGGTAAGTAATTCTTTTTCTTGAAAGCTCCAATTTCACTCTTTGTAAGTAAGGGATTAAACTCTTCACTTTATGGCCATTTTTAGGATTAAGTAAAAGAGTTTGGGTGAAGAAACCTAACACAGTGCTGAAGATACAGTGTTTTATTTGCTCTTTTAGTATTGTACCCTCTAAGTTATTTTCTCTTCCATAAAAAATGCTTTTTTAGCTCTTTAAGTTTCTCCCCAGTAGTTTATTTTTCATTCCTATGTGAGCAATATTCAAATATCACTTTATTCTATTCCTTGTGCATTTTCCTTTATGCTGGTGTCCTAGTAGAGATGAGATTATATAAAGTCACTTATAAAAGATAGCTTTAAAACCATTTACATTTAAGGCTTCTTTATTCTGGATAACTTCATCATCCTGGTTGGACTAAAATGGAAAATATTGTTTCCCTCTATCCTGTTTGGTGTATGTTATTTTTGTGCACAGATTTAGGGGGAAAAACAAGTATGATGAAAAGAGAGAAGAAACAGAGCAAGTGCTGGCCACAGAACTATTTTGAGAGTCCTAGTACATCAGGAAGAAATACGCATTTAAAATAGATGTGTTCTCATTCCTTAGTGAGAAGCTTCCTAACAAGCTAACCCACTCCATGACAATCTTCATATAAATTTCATTCTGCTACGTTCAACACGTTTGACCCGTAAACACCAGATTATCATAAAAGAAGCTTATCTTGTATCAGAACATTTTTTGATATTCCTAATATTAACCCAGTTGGTCATAAAATTAATTTTTTGTAATCATGAAAAACACCACTCTGAATTTTTCTAATGTGTGAAACAATAATTGTATACTTTTAAGAAGAGTGTGATTTTATACTCTAAATTGATGAAATGGGTCATGGAAGAGGTTCTTTCCAACAATCTGCTGCAATTTTTCATACTTAAATAGCTATTTTAGGATTAAGAAAAGGTGCATGTTTTAAGAATAGCTGCTCAGGAAATAATATCTTCAGTTGTATACACTGTAAAACTGAGGAGATTTGGAAATGAAGGATTTTTTTTTTAATCTTTTATTCTGACAGACTATTGTTTGTCTTGTATTCTGGCAGATTTTAGTTTTGTTTTGTTTTTTTTTTTTTTTTTAATAAAACCATCAGTCATCAGTAGTATGTTCTATTATAAATCTGTTCCCTAAAATAGTTTGGAAAACAGAAGTTAATTTTCACAATAATGAGGACGTTACATTTTAGCTAGCCTGTGCTATTCCTACTAATACTGACAAGTTGAATTTGGGCAGCAACAAAATTTCATATTTATATATTTACATATATTAACTATGATGACAGTTACAAATGAATGTTTAGACAGGTATTTTGGAGAAAACAGATGAAATATGTTTGGGATACAACATTGTAAGTTTTATATAAAATGATTTATCTTTTTGGATCCAATCTAACGTTCAGACTCTGTAATATTTGACTTACAAATTAAAACTCTCTTTAAAAAATGATTTGGCAGCCACATACAAAGAATAGTAAGTCATTTTATTACCTTTGGCTATGATTATTTGAATGCATTTTCTATTAAAACTGTGCTGGCATTTTCATCATATACACTCAAACAATGTAACTTATTTTTATTTTTCTTTCAATAGTTGTGCCTGTTTAAGAAATAGGACATTTATAAAGCTGACTCAGACAAAAATAGTGTGTATTGTTTACAAATAGGAGATTTGAATGTAAAGAGGAGTTATGATGAATTTTTTAAGCTAATGTTTTAAATTTGTGGAGGTTAACTATATTCAGTCAACAGAAATAAAGTCATTTGTTTGCAAATTAATGTACCCAGATGTGCTGCAGGGTAAGGGCAAGTTCCACTAATATTTACTTTTTAAAACATATTTGAGGGAAGTACTCCATTAAACCATTTGCAATTATTTAAAAACTACTGTGTTATAAATTGCTTATGATAAATGAAATGCTCTTAAGACGATTGGAAAGGGGTAAAGGGTTACGATTTTAATTAAAGAGTAATCCTTATTATTGTAGGCAAAACAATTTTTGGAGTGACATTGAGGTTAGGGATAAATTGGGGCACTGACTGTGAGTCAGTGATTTGGTTGTCAAGGTAATTCTCCAGATTGGAAAAAGGCACCCAGTGATGTTACATAGAGAAACATAGCAGTTGCTCCCTATATTCTAGAAGTAAGGCTTGGTGATTTAAGTCGAACTTGTAGATGATCAAACAGTTACTTCTGGTAATTAGAAAGTATTATTTACAGTGAAAAGGTGTATGTTTAATTTTAAGGCATATTTTTACTCTTTAATACAATCTCTGAGAAGTAGTATCAGATTTTACTGTTTACATCAAGTGCAAAGAGCTCATTTGCATGCGTGTTTATTTTTTTGACGTCTAAGCATACATAGTAGAACAGTTTTCCTTACAGATAGAAATTCCTGCAGTCCATCAATCCATCAAGCAGTAAGGGACAAATGTTGAAATTTAGGGGCTGGGCGTGGCGGCTCGCCCCTGTAATCCCAGCACTTTGGGAGGCCAAGGTGGGCAGATCACTTGAGGTCAGGTGTCCCAGACTAGTCTGGCCAACATAGTGAAACCCCGTCTCCACTGAAAATACAAAAATTAGCTGGGCATGGTGTTGCGCCTGTAGTGCCAGCTACTCTGAGGCTCAGGCAGGAGAATCTCTTGAACCCAGGAGATGGAGGGTGCAGTGAACCAAGAACACGCCACTGCGCTCCAGCCTGGGTGAGACTCCATCTCTAAAAGAAAAAAGAAAATAGAAAAAAAAATTAGTGTGTGTGGTGTGCGTGTTTAACAATAGGGCCTTTATGTTTAATGTCAAAGTTATTTGTCAAAGGTACAAAGAATAATACAATGTGCACTTGAGTTCTTCCATTGCCATTAGAAAATAAACTTTATTAGCTTCAAACCTGCTATGAACCCTTCCATTTTCCCTCATAGAGATTATTGACATAATCCTTTTATAGTCCTCATATTTCACTTCATTTTAGTTTTACTATGTGTAACATTCATAAGCTATATTATTTTCTTTTATATTTTTATTTTTATCTGTGTTATGTTTTTTTCTGAGAATTACTTTTTTGCTCAACATTACATTTCTGAGATAAATCCATGCTGCTTTGATAACTAAGTTCAGTGTATTTACTTCTGAATAATGGGAGAATTTGTTAACTTTCTTTTGAAATCTCATGAGTACAAAATAATATATTTTGGTTTTGATTTAGTTTTACTAACTTCTGCCTAGTTTGGGTCTCTGTTCACTTTTTATTGGCCATTTCTTCATCCTCTAAGAAAAGCCTGTGTTTGTCGTGGCTCATTTATCTAATGGATTGTTTCTGTTTTCCTTTTTGATTTTAATAGTCTTTATATGTTCGAGCCCTCACGCAATATTTGATCACTTACTTTGTTACATGCTTTTTTCATACACAGAAGTTTTAATTTAAATTGATCCTAATATAAGTAAGTATTCAGTTATAGCATTAGGTACATGAAAACGTGGAAATTGCATTTTGCTTTTAGTAGTCTGTGCGGGATATTATGTCAAACTCCCAATTAGTTTCTATGGCTGTGTATATTTATTTGATAGGCTAAATATATCAGATAGGTGTTTCATGAATGATTTTTTTATTATTAGGTGAAGGAAATTATTTTCCATTTTACTTTGTAGGACATTTTAAGAAATGGATGTTGGATTATGTTAAGTACTTTTCTGCATCTATAGAGATGATCATATTTAAAAATTTTTTTTAGTCTGTCAAGATAGAGAATAACATTGGCAAGTTTTCAAATCTTAAGTCAATCTTACATTATTGGTTTATATCACATCCTTGTATATATATTGGCCATGATATATCATCTTGTTTATATGTTGTAGAATTTAATTTGCTAAAATTTTGTCACAATTTTTATATCCTAGTTTATGAGGGACATTGTGCTATAGTTTTATTTTCTTATAATACCTTTGTCTGCCTTTGCTATCAGGGTTATAACGGTAACCACACAGAAAAACTTGGGAAGTACTCTTTTCAATTTTGGGGAAGCAATTGAATTGTTTCTTCCATAACTATTTATGTAAATCCCCCTCTAAAACCATCTGAAGTTAGAATTTTCTCTGTGAACAATTGTTTAAACTACAACTACAATTTATTTAATAAATATTGTGCTATTCGGGTTATCTTTTTCTTCCTGAATGAATTTTGGCAGTTTGTAGCTTTTGAGGAATTTATTTCATCTAAGCTATCAAATTTATTGGCATAAATTTGCTTATAATATTTTCATGTTATCTTTTTAAGATTAGTAGAATCTATTGTGTCCCGTCTCTCATTCCTGATATTTATGTTCTATTCCATTTAAATAAGAGGAAATTATTCCATAAGAATCTCTTAATTTACAGTAACTTCAAAATGAAATTGAACAGCATATGTGGCTCAAAGTGCAAGAATTTGCAGCTGGAATCAAGGCTGAGGAGAGTGAAGACAGAACTAGGGGTATTATAGCTTAGAGCACAGATCCAGGGAAAACTTTATTTTCCCTCAGAAATTTTACCAGTGAAAATTTTCCTAGGCAAATTAGAAAAGCTCATGTAGGAAGGTCAAAAAGAGGAGTGATAATCTTGATAATACATTTAGTTCAAAAATATTCAAGATCATTTAATCAAGAAATACTAATGGCCTGTGACTGTGTGTGTGTGTGTGTGTAATAAGTTTTGCTTCATAGAACTATAAAACCAAACAAAATGAATTCTTTTGATCCTGGTACTTAGTGTCTTTGTTCTATATAGATCACAATTCTGTGTCACCAACAGTACATCTGCCTACTTTTACATGAGAGTAGGAATAATATTTCTGTACAACATTGAAATTGCAAATCAACTTGTATTCTAAATTCATGTGAGAGGTATACATTAGAGTACAATAGAGTAAGATAAATACCTGGCATTCACTGTAGCTGGAGTTAGAGATCAGCACATATCCCAACAGTATTTGGTTGAATGAAAAGCTTTACTGAGCTTCAAGTTTACAATAAACTGCGATATTGTGTTCACTGATCATCAGTGGGTAGCTTACAGAAAAATGATGATAGTAAAATTATCACTTGTGCTTTAACACGGAGTATACTTATACTATAAACATGGAATTTAAGTAGAACTTGGGCATTAAACTTTTTTTGCTTTGCCTCATATGGGGAGATACCGCTCAGAATTTTTTATGTGTCACTGAAGTATTGTTACAAATGGGATTTTAAAAAATAAAATGCTTTTGGACATAAATGATTAATATAGATTAACTCTGTTTAACTCTGTAGAGTGAACATTAGGGTACAATTATCTATTTGAGCCCCTGCTTTCAATGTTATGGGTATATAAATAGGAGTGGAGTTTCTGGGTCATAGGGTAATTTTATGTTTAGTTTTCTGATGAACTGCCCAACTGTTTTCCACGATGGTTGCACTATCTTACATTCTCATGAGATTCAGCGCTGCTGTGCTAGGGAATGGTTGGGGAGAGGGTACGTACAACACAATGCTTTGTTATCATTTGCAAGTGGACTTTTTCTTGATTCAGTGTACATTTTGTTGCTGTAAACCTGTGACTCTTTTCCAGAATACTGACAAAGTTGGTTCCAACAGTTTCTGCTTGTTTTCATTGTTTCTATGGGGAACAAGAAATTGGAGCAGCCCACACATCCACTTTGCTGATGTCACTGTCAAATTCATTGGTTTACTTGACACATTTAAAACTCCTTTTCTTCACCTAGGGTGATTTAACTACTTTGCCCTCTCTGTTTACTTGCTACAGCTTTCATACTGTTACACATTATGCATTGCCACTTAATCAGGTATTTAATTTCCTTTTGATTGCGAACTCCTTGGGGCCAAAGATTGTATCTTACTCTTCCTCTTTACAGTTTTTTGATATTTGTTTAAATGATTTTTAAAAATTTATTTGTTTATTGAAAGAAAGGATCTTGCTCTGTCATTCAGGCTGGTGTGAAGTGGCATGATCATAGCTCACTGTAACCTCAAACTCCTGGCTTCAAGTGATCCTCCCTCCTTGGCCTCTCAAAGTGCTTAAATTACAGGCTAATTGAATTAGTTATACTTTTCTTGTTATTGGTGAAAAAATGAATTGAACTAAAATATTGGGGAACGAATAGGAACTGTAGTAGATGGAAATAGTTCTATTTAGCTCCATTCTAAAGTGTAGTACAAGGAAAGAAAATGACATCAAATTAGGAAAGTCATATTTTAAGCTTTAAAGCATTAACAAATCCTTGCTCAGGAGAGGCAGCTTAGTCGTCAAGGGAAGAAAACTAAGTTTGCTTTTAGGATACTTGGTAAACTATAAACACATACACTTGCACCTGCCAATTTAGAAAAAAAAAAATTAAATAAAGTAGAACTACTGGTTCTACTGTCGTCTTCAAAAGTCCATGACCTCTGGCCTTCAAGTGTGTTTGTTTATTTTAACATCAAAATTAAGAGATGACAGTAGAAATCCCCTGGTTATATAGCATAAAAAGACACTTGGGGAAAATTATATACCGTAAAAAGACGTGGGAAAAAATATTAACTATATCATAATCTGATTCAAGGTGAAAATTTTATTTGCACAAAGTAATATTTAAAACATGAATAATATATACATCCTGCAGAAGACTGTCTAAAGATCATAGGTAAACTTGTGCTGAAATGCAGCTAAGTGTATTTCTAATAATTTTTAAGTGTATAATTTGGTGGCATTAAGTGTAATTGTGTCATAGGTACATAGGTAATTGTGTCTAAGTGTCACTGTATCATTGGTGTGTACATAACTGTGTCTCCTTAATTATCAAGGATTCTTTCTTTTTGCTAAATTGGATTATATTTTTACTTGGTGCTCATTTCCCACAAATTTTCCTTTATCTCAGAAATGGTCAAATATTAGTTCAATTATTTCCTGTGAAATTAACCCTGGGAGCAGGTAGAGGTTCCAGAAAATTATAATTCGGTGGTTTGATTCCTCCAAGTCATGTAGCTTCCCTACAGCAGTGCGAAAGACTGAGGATTTAAAATTGATCAGACAAACAAATGAACAAGCAAACACACTTTGAACTATGCCTTTTGAGTGAATTCCCTACTAGCCCTGAAGAATAACTACAATACATTTTCATTTCAAAAGATTCTTTTGATTGCCATAACTTCGACATTTGTTATTCAGTGTATAAAATATACTTTAGTATTCCGCTATTAAAACATGAAAATTAACGTGTCACTATCTACAGCTAGAGTTTCCTCATTTGCAAACTGGAAGGTTTGGCTATATCATTTCCATGATCCTATTTATGTTTAATGTACTATAATTATCATTTTAATTTGCTGTTTTACTCATTTTAGATTATTAATTGTAACATATCTATCAAATTTCACAGAATTTTAATGAGATATTTTATATGAAAGCACTTTGATTAGTTATACTAAACAGATACAGTTATACTTTTCATTTAAAAAAGTTTGATGTAGAGTAAAACACAAGATCAGGAGACTCAATTTGAACCTGACATGCCCATTTCACAGTTTACTTGAAAGTAGAAGTGGTGAACTTGGGTCCACTGGATACATGTATCTTTACAGTGTTTTAAACATATGAAGATTTACACACATATCTAGATTTTTAAAAATATGGCAACTTTGAACTTACATTTGGTAAAAATCCGCTGAAGCTGGGGACCAACTGCTTTTTGCTGGGACTCCCACTGACTAGTTTCCCAGAGTTTGCATCATTCTTTACTGAGACCTAAAATCACTCTACCCAGTATCCTGTCTGCTGCAGAATTCTTTTTTAAATTTATTTTATTTATTTACTTTTTTTGAGACGGAGTCTCGTTCTGTCACCCAGGCTGGAGTGCGGTGGCGCCATCTAGGCTCACTGCAAGCTCCGCCTCCCGGGTTCACGCTATTCTCCTGCCTCAGCCTCCTGAGTAGCTGTGACCACAGGCACCAGCCACCACACCAGGCTAATTTTTTTGTATTTTTAGTAGAAACGGGGTTTCACCGTGTCAGCCAGGATAGTCTTGATCTCCTGGCCTCGTGATCCACCCGCCTCGGCCTTCCAAAGTGCTGGGATTACAGGCGTGAGCCACCGCGCCTGGCCTGTCTGCCGCAGAATTCTAAGCATGCAAGCCTTGTTTTAAAGATATTAACCTGGATTGGAGAAACATGGACAGCTTGCCATATCCTATTCCTTTCACCTATATACAGAATAAAATATAAAATATTTCAAAACTACCTTTTAAATATTTGTATTTGCTGCTTAAAAATCATAACACTATATTAATATTGAAGGATAAAAAACTAAATATAGAGATGTGTTCTCTTGCCACTTGTGCATGTCTACGTGTATATGGGTGTGTATGGATGTGGATACAGAATGCTGGTTAAAGGTTGAAAGATGATGAAGAATGAAATCCTAACATGGTAAGAAGTTCTTTGTCCAAATCTCCTGATGGGCTTTTCAAGACAGGAGTTTCACGTTTGCTCACACATTTCTGTTATTAACACAATGTACAAAGAGCTATATTGTAGAAGGTGCTCCTTTTTGGAAAAATGATGAGCCTCATTGTGTGACTGAAATTAACTTTTTTCTTTTTTTCAATTTATCTGCTTAAAGCAGTTACAAAATTGCTTATACAATCAAGATGCTGGTGGCTTGTTAGCTTTCAAAAGATAAACTGTGTTTGAAATATCTATTTCCCAATTATGTTATTGAAGTTGAGCACATTTTAGTTCCTCCTACTCTTTCCATTTTTCTCTTAATTAAAGATATGCCTACTTCCTTTTAAAAATCTATATTGAATAGTCTGTGAATACAAACTGTGAACATTAACTCTTTGATTCTTTCCTAGTGTTCCCATGAGAAATCAGAAATATCTTGTAAGAATAATCAAAGGTCTCACTGTGAACAGAATTATTTTAAGTTACTCAAGCTAAGTAATCAACTATTAAAGAATTTATATTTCATTTAAGATCCGCATGTTCATATGGACAGTTAAGAACAATATTGATAAGTCCACAATTCATGCATTGGATAGTTTCCTTTTTATATGTCTTTGTTGCCCAGGCTGGAGTGCAATGGCACAATCTCGGCTCACTGGAACCTCTGCCTCCTGGGTTCAAGTGATTCACCTGCCTCAGCCTCCCAAGTAGCTGGGATTACAGGCGTGTGCCAACACACTCATCTAGTTTTTGTATTTTTAGTAGAGACGGGGTTTTGCCATGTTGGCCAGGCTGGTCTCAAACTCCTGACCTCAGGTGATTCACACGCCTTGGCCTCCCAAAGTGCTGGGATTACAGTCGTGAGCCATCAGGCATGGCTTTTTTTTCTTTACAAATTGTGGGTTCATGGAAACCTTAAGTCAAGCATGTCTATCATCACCGTTTATCCAGCAGCACATGCTCACTTTGTGTCTGTGTGTGACATTGTGATAATTCTCACAATTATTCAAACTTTTTCATTATTATTATATCTGTTACTGTGATCTTTCATATTACCATTGTAACTGTTTTGGGGTGCTATGAACCATGCCCATATAAGATGGCAAAAGTAATTGATAAATGTTGTATGTGGTTGGTTTTGTTTTTGTTTTTGAGACAGAGTCTCACTCTGTTGCCCAGACTGGAGTGCAGTGGCATGATCTCAGCTCACTGCAACTTCCACCTCCCTGGTTCAAGTGATGCTCCTGCCTCAGCCTCCTGAGTAGCTGGGATTACAGGTGTGTGCCAGCACACCAAACTAATTTTTAAATATTTTTAGTAGAGACAGGCTTTCACCATATTGGCCAGACTGGTCTCGAATTCCTGACTTCAAGTAATCCACCCACCTCAGCCTCCCACCCAGGCATGAACCACTGTGCCTGGCTGAATGTTGTATGTGTTCTTACTGCTCCACTTTTCAGTACCCCCATCTCTGTCCCTCTCCTTGGGTCTCCATATTCCCTGAGACACAACAATGTTGAAATTAGGTGAATTAATAGCCCTATAATGGCATTTAAGAGTTCAAGTGAAAAAAAAGCTGCGTGCCTCTCACTTTAAATCGAATGCCAGAAATGATTAAGTTTTGTGTAGAACTAAGACAGGTTGAAAGCTAAGTCTCTTATACCAAACAGTCAAGTTTCAAATGCAAAGGGAAAGTTCTTGGAGGAAATTAGAAGTGCAACTGGAGTGAACATACAAATGATTAGAACGCAATACAGCCTTATTGCTGATATGGAGAAGGTTTTAGTGGGTTTGGACAGAAAATCAGACCAGCAACAACATTACATTGAACCAAATCCTAATCTAGAGGAAAATTCTGAACTCCTCAATTCTATGAAGGCTGAGAGAGGTGAAGAAGCTGCAGAAGAAAACTTTGAAGCTAGCAGAAGCAGATTCAGTGAGGATTAAGGAAATAAATCATTTTCATAATATGAAAGTGCAAGGTGAAACAGCAAGTGCTGTTGTAGAAGCTGCAGCAAGGTATCCAAGAAATCCAGCTAAGGTCATTGATGAAGGTGGCTACACGAAACAATAGATTTTCAATGTAGACAAAACAGCCTTATATTGAAAGAAGATGCCATCCTGGACTCCTTTAGCTACAGAGAAGTCAATGCTCAGGTTCAAAGCTTCAAAGGACATGCTGATTCTCTTGTCATTGGTTAATGAAGCTAACAAAGGTAAGTTGAAACCAATGCTCATTTGGCATCTTCAAAATCCTAGGGCTTTGAAAAATTTTACTAAATCTACTCTGCCTGAACTCTATAAGTGGAACAAGACGTGGATGACAGCACATCTCTTTAGAGCATGGTTTGCTGAATATTTACAGTCTACTGTTGAGATCTATTGCTCAGTTAAAAAAAACATTTCTTTCAAAATATTATGGTCATTGACGATACATCTAGTCACCCAAGAGCTCTGATGGAGATGTACAAAGAGATAAATGTTGTTTTTATACCTGCTAACACAATAACCATTCTGTAGCCCATGGATTAAGGAGTAATTTAAACTTTCAAGTTTTATTATTTATGAAATACATTTTGTTAGGCTATAGCTGTCAGACATAGGGATTCCTCTGATGGACATCTGGGCAAAGTAAATTGAACATCATCTGGAAAGGATTCACTATTCTAGATATTAGTAAGCAATTTTGTGATTCATGGGAGGAGGCCAAAATAAGAACATTCAGGAGTTTGGAAGAAGTCACTGGCACCCTTCATGGATGACTTTGAAGGGTTCAAGACTTCAGTGGAGGAACTAACTGCATATGTGGTAGAAATGGCAGGAGAACTAGGAGAACTAGAGTTAGAAGTGGAGCTGGAAGATGGGACTGAATTGCTGCCATATTATAATAAAACTTGAATGAATGAGGACTTGTTTCTTACGGATGAGAAAAGAAAATGGTTTCTTGAAATGGAATCCACTCCTGGTAAAGGTGCTGTGAAAATTGTTGAAATGACAACAAAAGATTGTAATACCACATGAACTGAGTTGATAAAGTAGCAACATGATTTTAGTGGATTTCCAATTTTGAAAGAAGTTCTTCTGTGGGTAAAATGCTGTCAACCAGTATCACATGCTGCAGATAAATCTTTTGTGAAAGGAATAGCCAATTTATGCAACAAACTTTATTGTTTTCTTCTTTCAAGAAATTGCTGATCAGGCGTGGTGGTTCATGCCTATAATCCCAGCACTTTGGGAAGCCAAGGTGGGAGGATCACCTGAGGTCAGGAATTTGAGACCAGCCTGGCCAACATGGCCAAACCCCATCTCTACTAAAAATACAAAAATTAGCTGGGTGTGGTGGTGCATGCCTGTAGCCCCAGCTACTTGGTAGGCTGAGGAAGGAGAATAATTTGAACCTGGGGAATGGTGGTTGGAGTGAGCCGAGATCACACCACTGCACTCCAACCTGGGTGACAGAGAGAGACTCTGTCTCAAAAAGAAAAAAAGAAAAGAAATTGCCACAGCCACCCCAATCTTCAACAATCATGTCCTGATTAGTCAGCAGCCATTAACATCAAGGCAAGACCTTCTATCAGCAAAAGATGATGACTTGCTGAAGCTCAGATAATTTTCATACTTCTGGTATTGAATTTTTAATCCTAGAACTCCATTTTTTTCCTTAGTTTCTATTTCTATCCCTAAATTACCTGTCTTTAACCATTATATCTACAATTTCCTGTAAATTCTTTAAATATATACTATAATTATTTAAATATCTCTTATGGCAATTCTAAGATCTAAATTATCTAATACTTTATTTTTACTGACTATATTTTTTATTTAGAATTACAATTTCCTGTTTATTCATGCCAAATAATATTTGATTTCATATTAAACAATGTGTATGGTATTTTAAATAGAGTTTGAACTCATGATCATTCTCTGAAGGGCACAGAGTTTGTGTTAGTAAGGAGTAAAATTAGTGGTGGATCACCTTCATTTTGTAGAATTTTTAAACATTATTAGTACCATACACATATGCTTCATCCAGGAACGTGATGCTTACTTCTAGCTTTGGGTTCTTCTTGGTTTTCGGTGAAAGGCCTGCTGTGTTTATTAGATCTCTTTAATTTAGTGGGATTTGATCTCAAACTTTATCACCCAAATGCTAGATAACTATCAAAATCTACTCAGTTCTTGCAGCCTTCATGGTGAATTTTGCTGGAGTTTTGGGGGTCTTCCCACTGTGCTTTCAGTTCAGCATCAGCTGAGAATATTAAATGAATATGTAGATTTTAGGATTTCTTTCCTTGCAGTTTTTTCTTTTCCTTAAAAACAGCATACATTTTCAACTTCATGGAATTCTTGAGCTCTGATCTTTCACTACTTAGGCCAGCAGAACTTCTGTTTTCTGCTTGTGCCTTATCTCCCATGCAGTACACAAACTTAAGCATGCTCCAGGATAAAAGCTGGATTTATACAGATCTCACCAAATTTATTTCTTTTTTTTATAAGGTTGTTTTCTCAAAAGGTTCTGTCCACTTTTGGCTATTCTCTAATGCCTTCCAACAGTTTCATTTTTAAAAATATTTCTTTCCTCGACTTTATAAATATTTTTGGCAAGAGGGTTTGTGTGATATGTGTTACTCTTCCTTCACTGAAATCCATCTGTGGGTAAGGGGCTAAGAAAAACTTTTCCTTTCTGCATGATAATATGAGCTTTAGTTAGGTTTCTAGATCTCTTCCCCTAGAAACCTAAAATGGAAGAACATGTTATTAACAATATTGGTTAAAATTAAAATGATCACAGATTGGCAAATAGCATTTATACTGAGAGAAATTCTAAGTGAACAATAAGTGACTTACTGTAGCACTATACTGTTGGACTTCCCTAAGGGTGATGATTCTTGTAACTGGGCGTGTGCTTCCAGTACCCCCATAAGTTATGCCAATGGGTTGTTACAATAAATTGTTTCCTGTGGAGAATGAGGCTTTTAAGCCAGGCTGCCCCTTGAACTTGACAAATGTGAGTTTTTCTCGCGTCTGAACTATCTCTGTGTGGCTGTGTGGGCTGCTGTATGGATTGCTGTGAGGTCCACTCTCGTTGATGCAGAATGCTCGAGGCTGCCCTTCCGAGAAGCTGCATGTTCTGTCTTGAATCCTCTTAAGTGAATCTGATGCCAACTTGACCCACTCTTTCTTGTGAATGAATGTGAAACTGAACCTAAAAAGATTTCCAGGTCTGCATTTCACCCATTCTCCTGTACTGTTTTAAAATTGATTTTAAATGCTTGTGTATGACCATATACAACATTTGAAATTGTGACGATCAGAATCCTAAGATTATTATGTGTGTTTTAAATTTGGAAGCTATTTTCTTTTTTCTTTTTGTTTTCACTACACATGGTAGTGAAAACAAATAAACAATTGCTATAGTCAAGCAAATGTGGCATTTATATAGGATTTTTACGTGAATATCTCTTTAGATAAGTGCTGTATTCTTCACTATAAAATATTAAACATGCCCCATTCTATGAGAATATTTATGTGGAGAGTATTTATATAGATGGAAACATAACATGACTTCTATTTTTTCTAAGAAATAATTTTAGGAAAAAAATCTCAATCTGCTCCATGCTTTGATATAAATACACCTTCAATTTATTACTTGGCATAATTAGAAAGTGTTTATTTTTTTCCAGGAAATGAGAGGTTATTAAAAGATAGACAAAAGAGAATATATATTTGACTTTTCAAAAGTAAATTTAAAATTCCTTTTATACATCTATAAACATCTGTGGAAACTTCATCTCCATTTTCTGTTCTATAGTCTCTGGCATATGCTATAAATATGAAATAGCTTCACTGAAATGTACATTTTAATCTGCAATCTAAAATATTACATTGTATAAAGACAAGGTGGAAGGTTAGTTATAGTGACTTTGTTTCAGACTTCTGATAATACAAAAATGTGCAGACATTAAACTCAGTTATAGTTTGTATTCATAATTAAGACAGTAAGAATTTTATTTAACTCTCTTCTGTGTTTTTCCTGATATGGAGAGGTTTGGGTCATACTATATCTTTAGACATATGTGAGCTTCTGTGGCTGAATGGAAAATAAACGCTCTTGCTTAGAGTAGGAGGATGGGCAGGCAAAAGGAAGTTACGGCAATTTCTATTGGCTCACCAATGCTATTCATATATTGTTTTTATTACCTAGTTGGTTTGGGATGAGTGGATGCTAGAGCACTTAGAAAAGGTTGGCAAATGTAGTAAGTGACAACTGTTATTTTAAAAATGGTGTTGTGAAAATAGTCTAACCGTATTGATCATCCAGCTGCAGAAATGGCCATCCAGTGGACCATTAAGAAAAGTGTGTCATATTAAGGGGCTAGACTTTAGATTTGGGCAGCATTGGTATTGGGTAGAGCACTTCATTAAGTATTTGAAAACAAAATGTTTTCATGGGAAGAGATTTTGTGTCTAGTGATGTTTTGAGTTAGTCATGCGATGTGATTTTCTCAGTGATGCTACGTGCAGTATTAAGTACTGAGGCAATGATAAAGACAAATCGGCCATAATCCTCACCACTGAGTGGTTTCCTGTTGAAGGAGATACATGCACAAATGAACAAGGCATTTTCGGAGCACAACTATGGGGCTGATTACTTCTATTTAATAGGAAGTCTTCTGAGAGGAGGTGGAATCTAGGCTTTATTAATGAAGGATCAGGTAAATAGTTCACATGAATTCTAAGCATCATTCCAAGATACACCTGAAAATCTCATATGGCTGTTACTGAGAAGAAAATCTTTTACAACAGCCAATAGTTTTAACTCCCATAAAGATCTTTGTAAAGAAAGAAGCTCCTTCATGTATTCATTTTTTCAGCAAATATTTGGTCAACTAATATGTGCCAGGGACTACTAAAAGTATTGGAGATATAGTTGGGAATATGATAAGCACTCTGTCCTCATGAAACTTACATTCTAGTGGGAGAGACAGATGATAATTAGCGAGAAAGAAAATGAATCATGATATAATTCCAGATTCTGATGAATAATATGAGTAAGAGATGGGAGGGTAGAAAGAGTTGAGGTCTACTTTAGCTAGAATAATCAGGGAACCCCCTCTGAAGAGAAGTCATTTGTAAATGAGCCTGAATCAGATGAGGAGACAGTCAAGTGAGGTCATGGGGAAGAGTGTTCCAAGCAGTACGAACAACACACTTAAGGGTGTACTTACACTGCCTGACTTTCTACTTTTGTGCTGATAGTTTTGAACTTTTAACTTTGGAATCAATTAACCTTAAAACTTTAGATACTTCTTCTAAAAAGTTTTTTCCTAAGACTTCTTTTCTTTTGGACTGGCAGCTCTTATACAAACAAAGTCATTTCTCTTTTGCACTAATTATTCTCTCTGTCTCTTAATCACTGACTAATTACCTCTATTTGAAACAGATTTTTTCAGTGTTCATGAAGAAGTCAGAGGGAGTGCTATATGAATTAAAGATGCTATTTCTTAGAGCATAACATAGCAACAGAAGAATTCAAGAAATGTCTGGTTTTCTTTTGTCCAAACTCAGCTATTTTGACAATTTTGCATATTATTATTCATTTTTTGACTGATTCCATACTGAAACCACTAGAATAATTACATTAAAATAATTCACCTTATTTTGAAGCTTGAGTTTAATATTGTATTTAAACCTAAAGGTGGTTATCTGTGATTTTCACAAGTTAGAGAACCAACAAGCTGGGAAATAAGAGATCAGATCTATATTATAGGAAAATAAATGGGACTTTGTGAAAGTGTTTTTTTTTTTTTTCTTATTAGAGGGAGGAATTGAACACTGAAAGTTATACTTTTCAATAAATATATTGTTTATATTTAATCACATATTTTTAAAAATGTTCAAGGTAAATATATGAATGTTTTAGATAAACAGGTACTTAGCCTATAAATAATTAAAATATGTATATGTAAGCATTGCTATTCTAACAAAATATTAAGAGAAATCAAATATAAGTGAGACACATAGCCATAGTCCTAGTCACAAAATTATGAAACTAAAATGTATGAGTGGGAAAATATGTGGAATCATCTAATAAAAATGTTTTCAATATAATAATTTCTTTACCTATTTTTCTCCCATCTTACCAGTCCTAAAAGACATTTTGGATTTCTCAAAATGTCTAGGTCAGATCAAGGCTGAAATTCTAATAGGTTGATTTGTGCAGTTATTTAATACCATCCATAAATTCTTTGTGTGTTCAAGGAGACAGGCTAACAATACTATTTCAGAAACTGAAAACTGCTTAAATTAGATGGGAGATTCAGGAGTTATTGGAACAGCTACCCTATTACATTCCCAGACATCTTATAGGATGTTTCCTGAACATTGTTCACATTTGCAATTCATTTGTAAAACTATGTTTTGTTTGTTTTATAGAGATGGGGTCTCACTATGTTGCCCAGGCTGGTCTCAAACTTCTGAGCTCAAGCCATCCACCTGTCTCAGCCTCCCAAAGTGCAGGAATTACAGGTGTGAGCCACTGTGCCTGGTGAAAATCTGTTTTTGATGGAAGGGAAATCTCACACAAGAGAGCACTGGTAAGAGAGGCAGTTGGAATTTAAAAGCAAATTGCCTCAAGTAAGGAAAACAGTATGGCAGACTGGGTCAGGCTCAACATCCTTGTGTGGAAGGTGCTGTCAACACAGGGCAAGAAATCGTGCTCAACTATGCCCTTCCTGGCTACTCCAGTAATCACATGATTTAATATGCTCTTGTGCAAGCTGTAAGCCATTTCTATTTTGAGGAAAGGAGGGGTTTCAAGTATAGAGGAACACATTCTGTCATTAAAAGTTCTGCCTGTTAGAAATGCTCTTGGTACTAAACAATACAAAAATTAGACGAACAAGAAATGAATTAGTCTCAAACTATAAGGAGTCTAGAGTTACATAGTCCAAGACTAATGCAATGGCTCATTGATATGTTTAGGAAGCCATGATCTTTCCATCTTTTTTGTACTTCATCCTAAGAATATATAATTTTGTTATTATGCTTTTGGTCTCATGGTAGCAACACGACCATTGCACCTTCTGAATCTCATCTACATTTCAAACAAAAAGAATGAAGAAGAGAAAAAAAGCTGAGGGCTGAATTCTTTCCTGAAAGCTCCACCCATTGGGGATGGATTGCAATTTTCTTGTAATCTTACTTTCTTTAAAGCTCCACCCATTGGAAATTTCAAATTACATCTATAGGCTCTGAACAGGATCATTTGGTCACAGGAACACCTTTAGCAATAAAGAAGTATTTGGTGTTCAGTTTAGTTGTGTATCTTTCTGTTCTGTTATTAAGGAAAAAATGGAGAAAGGATTTTGGATAAGCATTGAGTGATACTTTTTGAAATGTGACTAGAAGCTCTACAGTTCTACAGTTCTTTGACAAAGCCAACTGTGAGACACAGAAGGAAAGGCATTTCCCCACTGACTGAAGAGAGGTGTATTCAGGCTCAATGCTTTAGAGGAGTCATCAGCAGTATAGGTAATGGCAGTGGCCCAAGGGTTATGATCATTAGCAGTGGCCCAGGGGTCCCAGACTGCAGTCAGGCCAGAGATTGACCTTGGGTAGTACAATGACAATGAACAGTAGAGTCAAAAGGGGGCATTGACAGTGGACATCAGGGCAGAGAGACAGCAAAGTGGAAGCTAATAACTCATTGGATGGGTGACTTTCTTCCACACCCACTCAGGAGTTACAGAATAAAATCATGCTAACTCAGGTTTCAGAGACTTGTGGGGGCATAGAGTGAACATTCTCTTTTTTGAGAATTTTTAAGAATATCTTAAGAAGTGGATTCTAGGCAAACACCTGTCTTTTAGCTAGTTGAGTGAAAGAAGACTTGATGTGCTAATATCTGAGGTACTGCTAGAAATGTGGCATATTTGTGTTCATTTACAGGTTAATCCTGGGACATTCTGTTTCATCTGTGCATTGTATTAATTTAAAAACTTAGTGTTTTGTTACTTTGCCTTTAATCTTTCATCAGTAATTTTCCTTCATATCAAATATGCTGACATTTTCATATATAATGGTTATATTCCTAGAGAAGTAAATGAAACTAATATAATTAAAAAGAGATAAAGAGTCAAGCTCACTACTGTTAATATTAGCTAATATTCATTGAGCAATTACCACATTCTGTGTATCATGGTAAACACTTTATATGTATTTTTATTTGATCCTTGGAACAACCCTGAGAAGTGTGTTTTATTAGTAACATTGCTTTACAGAGGTAAAAACTTAAGTTTTGAGAGACTAATATGCCATAGCTATGACTCTGCCAAAATATGGGTCTTGTATTTGAACCTAGGCATTCTGGTCCTGGTTCTCTGCCTCCTGATATGGATGGTTAGCAGTATGATTGTAAGTAAGACTTTTCTCCTACTGCTAATACAAGTGCCACATCTCCAGCAATTTGTAGCACAGGGCTGTTTGATTCTATTTCTTTGCAATTCTCTAACTCAGAGTCATTACTAGGCTCTCCATAAGCATAGCATTTTATTTCCTCCTCAACAGCTTATTACTGTTATTTAAAATTTTTATTAACTTGGTTAACACAACATCAAGCCATACTATTTCCTGTATTTGACATACTGGTGTTTACAGCCAGGATAATCACTCAGAAGAGATATGAATGGATTAAAAATATTTTGCTGAGTTTGAAAGTCAGTGTTTCATATATAATATATACACTGTAACAGTATATTTAAAAATTTTTTTTGCTTCCATTGTGATTGAGTTATGAGGGTTTTCTTCATTTTCTTTTTATAAAAAATATAATTAGAAGAAATATAAGGAGGACATTAAGTACTGCCTCAATGTTAACTGTTGTTGGCATGTTCGTTTTAGGATTTTTTTAAATATATGAAAGGGATGGGCATTTGATGCATAATAATGTAATACAAAAAATCAGAGTTTTATTACTGGGACTTGATGTATATCTTTTGTCTGAAATCCATATTTTTTCCTAGGCCTAAGTCACACACAGAGACACAGTTTCGTGAAATACACTGTGCTTATGATATACGTGAAGCAGCTAGCACAGTGGATGAGCTAGCAAGTGCTGGGGAGAAAGACTGCCTGCCTTCCTTTAATGACTGTTCAGCTTTTAACGGTGGTGTCACCTTGGACAAGTTTTGTAACCTCTTGTGTCTTCAATTGAGTTATTTGTAAAATAGGGATAAAAATAGTAACTACCAAAAGGGTTATTGCAAAAGTTAAATTATTTAATCAATGCAGGACATTTGGAGGAATGTTAGGTACAAAAACTGTGCAATAAATTCTACTTATTATTATATCTAGAAAACCCAATTTTGACCTTATAAAAAAGGTTAACCTTTCTGCCTGTTGGGGCTTCCTGAGGTCATGTCATAAATCAGGAAGAAATGATAGCCTTCATGCTCCATACTGGCCTGTATTTCACCATGTATCCTTATGTTTTTCTTTAACTTAATTATTTAGGTAGAATGGTACTTATAATCCAAAGTCCTCAAAATCTTGCCTGACATGTGCTTTTATGGCTTGCATTGCAATAAAAGCATACTGTGTTGAATCAAGACAAAGAAAAAGGTCTCTTAAAGACAAATTAGATGAAGAGAGTCCAAGAATCTTGACTACAATCCTTCGGTCTGGTTCACCTAATGTAAATATCCATCTTGGAGAAATTCTTTAAACTGTTACTTTCTGAGATAAAATGATTGGGTTCACCCTCTGGGAAGTTAATGTTGTATTGTGACTATGATTACAAGTGACAAAAGTCAACATAAGCTAAGCTGAAGGAAAAAAATAAATTATGTAGCATTGTTTGTTATATGAATATATCATCTTGCAGAACCAAAATTTGGCAGGAATATACCTGGTCCTCACCGGAGACTACTAGGAGGAAGCAGGCAGCTTTCAGGAACTCAAGGCACTCTCTCTCTTACTGTCAACTTGTCTTCTGCCCATCTACACGTGCTTAATTCTCCTTCCTCAGCAGACCAGCTTTCTCTGGATCTGGGGACCCACAACAGAGAGGATAGACGATTAACCATGTTTTCCAAATTTGCACACTATATTCTGTACACATAGTGTAACTGTAATTCTGTCTCTTACTGTAATTCCAGGTTCCCAGATGAAGCATTCTGATTGGCACAGCTTGGTCAGGAGCCGAGCAAGGGCATCAGGGGACAGGGCCATATTAGAGAGAAAAAAATTTTAAGGCAGTTGTTTCAAATTAAATGAATAGCTCAACAAATTATATAAAAGTGATTTACTACACATATGAAAAACATTATAAAAATTTACCACCAGGTTCTGATACAATAACCTAATGGACCTTCTCATGATGGGATGGTGGAATACTTTAACTTAAAACAGGTAAGAAAATATTTTGAGTCAGTCTGGATTTTTTGACATTATTCATTATTCAAGCTTTGCTGATTTCCTGTTTGCCTTGGGCTCCTCGGCTCTTCTTATTTTTTGCTTTTTTTTTTTTTTTTAACCTCAGGGCTCCTATAGTATAATTTGCAGGAAATTAATATTTTGCATACATGTTTGTTCAAATGTATTTTAAATACCATATCTTTATCAACAATAATGCTATGGAGATTTTGCTCTAATAAAATTGACAAAATGCCCACCACTAGTTACTTATCTGTAATATTTACAGCTCTCTCCAACTTCTTAATGTCATTCTGAATTCCTGATTTAAAAAAATCTATTTGTATGACTGCTCCTTCTGCCTATATCTTGACTCTTAATGTTCTTTGGCAGCTCTTTCTGAATTGAGCCTATGCTTCTACTAAAGGAAAAGTATTTGAAAATATTTTGAGAAAAAGAAGAGCGATTATTCTGTGTCTGTAGCAGTCAGGATACAGGCAAGAAGGAGATGACACACTCAAACTAGGTAACTGAAGATAAATAAAGGGATTATTTACACTGGAAGATGACAACCAGGAATGGTCCAGCATCGGATGGCAAAGAGGGTCAATATCACTTACAGGCTTGAAGTCAAAAGACAAAGGAAGAGTTAGTGGAACCGGGAGAGAAAGCTCTATGAAGAGCTCCACTTAACCCCAGTGACCTGAAAGGAAGGGAGCCAGGGAAAAAACAGAATTTTGCTCCTGCACTATGATCTTCTGCTAGCACTGTGATTTGATCCAATGGAACCCAGGTAGCAGGTGAGTCAGTTAATGCAGTTCATACAGGCTGACCTTTGTTCAGGGGGCAAAACGGTGGAGAGGGGGCAAAGGATCTGGAGGAGCAAGTGAAATATTTCCAGTGCAGGATTGAAATGTAAAACCACTTGCAATCTTTTCCTCGTCATTTCTTCCCTCACAATATCTAAATTGTTAGAAACATAAATTGTGTTGTATTTAATACGTTACCTACACAAACAGATATTAGCCTCATTTGATAAATTTTATATACTACAAATGGTAACTATTACTTGATTATGTTGACTTTAGGCATCTGAATCTTCACATCTGAATGTGGGTATTTCTAGATACATTACCTGGAATGATCCTTTAACTTTAGGATACATGCAGTTGGCAAAACATGATGCTAAACCCACATTGTGTGCTGTTTGATAGGCACATAGTGGCATAACTTTGTGTCTCTAAAGTGAGGGCTCTGTGAATGTGCTCTTCTGGTCCAGCCCTAATTTTGCTCAGTCAACATTCTTTGATGAGGTAATAGAAGGATCATTGATAATGTTCTTGCTTCTCCCTAGTGGGAAGATTCAGTTTCTTTTTGGAGTTTAAGCTGAAAACAAATCTACACTATGCAGCACCATGGAACTTTTTGTGTAATGTAGAAGGGTGTTGCTTTTAATCAATTCAAGCCCATAGTGTTTCTATATAATGCTATGAAATATCCAACCCCTGCTCTCTCCATCTTAACCGATTAATGAGTTCACAGGAGGTCCTATTTAATCAGTTATGCTGAACACTATCGGAGCTATGCAAGCTCTTGCAACAGAGCATAAATTCAGGTAGGCAAGGAGATGCATTTTCAGGAGTGTTCTGGTGTTTATTGCTTTGGTTTATTATGGATCATGACCTGCAGTTATGACCATATTCTCACAATAAGAATCATTTCAGGGGCCCCAACTGGGGGTAGATAGTTGGGAATCTTTAGAAATTATGAATAGCATATTCTATTCTGCAGTCTTCTGTTATTTTGTTATTAATTGGTGGTTACTGACTTCCTATTGTAGGAAGAAACTCACGCTACATGCTGTTCTTGTTCTCTTAAGAAGAAACTGAGTGGACTCTTCATCGTAAGATCACAGTTCCATTCTTCATGAGCTGCTGGCTACATAACTTATTTTGGGTTGTTTCCCATGACAGGCACATTTAGTGAATTAATCACCTACAAAGGAAAGAAGTAGCCTGCAGTACTTTTCATAGATATAGAAGATAAAACAGAGAGAAGGTACGGAGATTTCTCCTGTACTCTGTGCCCCGACACATGTCCAGTCTTTGCTGTTTGTTACATCCCTCACCAGAATAGTGCATTTGCTACAATCATGTGAACCTACACTGACTCATCATTATCATCCAAAGTCCATCGTTTACATTAGGGGTCATTGTTGATGGTGTGTATTCCATGGGTTTGGATAGATGTATCATTATACATATATGATACATACATATTATATATAATATATTAATAGTTACAATATTATATATATTATAATACATACCATGGTGTTATTCAGAATAGGTTTACTGCCCTAAAAACTCTCTGTGCTCTACCTATGCATTATCTCACCCCCAATCTTCTGGCAATCACTAATCTTTTCACTCTTTCCATAGTTTTGCCTTTTCCAGAATGTTACATAGTTGGGGTCATACGTACTTTTCAGACACAAAACACAAAAAACACTAATCAAAAATCAAAACATTTATACATTGGACTTTACTACCACCACTGAGAGCAACTCCTTTCTGATTTCCATCAGTCTGTATTTCTTTTTGTTTTATTTTTTATTTTTTTTTATTTTTTATTATACTTTAAGATCTAGGGTACATGTGCATAACGTGCAGGTTTGTTACATATGTATACTTGTGCCATGTTGGTGTGCTGCACCCATCAACTCATCAGCACCCATCAATTCGTCATTTATATCAGGTATAACTCCCAATGCAATCCCT
>NW_016806805.1:2484700-2485312 GCF_001698545.2 Rhinopithecus bieti
TATTGGGGTGGGAGTTACCCGATTTTCCAGGTGTTGTGTGTCTCAGTTCCCCTGGCTAGGAAAAGGGATTCCCTTCCCCCTTGTGCTTCCCAGGTGAGGCGATGCCTCGCCCTGCTTCAGCTCTCGCTGGTCGGGCTCCAGCAGCTGATCAGCACTGATTGTCCAGCACTCCCTAGTGAGATGAACCCAGTACCTCAGTCAAAAATGCAGAAATCACCGGTCTTCTGTGTTGCTCGCACTGGGAGTTGGCGACTGGAGCTGTTCCTATTTGGCCATCTTGCTCCGCCCCCCCTTCTTTTTGTTTTAAATATATATGTAAGTTAATTATATAGTGTATATTGTCTATTGTCTCGCTTTTTTTGTTTAAATGTTTCTGAAATTTATCTGTATTATCATGTGGCATGCATCTGCCACAATATCTTTTGATACATTTTCCTATTGATGGACATTTGAGCTATTTCCAGTTTGAGGCTATTGTGCCTATATTTATTTGTTTTCTAGTATTTTTGCTGTTGAATTGCAAGGATTATTAATATATTCAGTATACAGCTGCTTTCTCAGACATATGTAAAGGGAGTATTTTCCCACTATGTAGTTTTACGTATTGTCTTA
>NW_016806805.1:2485346-2497952 GCF_001698545.2 Rhinopithecus bieti
ATCTGCCCGCCTCTGTCTCCCAGGGTGCTGGGATTACAAGCTTGAGCCACAGCGCCTGGCCTCTCTATTTTTTGAGATGGGGTCTTGCTCTGCCACCCAGGCTGGAGTGCAGTGGCCGGCTCTCAGCTCACTGCAAGCTCCGCCTCCCGGGTTGACGCCATTCTCCTGTCTCAGCCTCCCGAGTAGCTGGGATTACAGGTGCCCGCCTCATCGCCCGGCTGGTTTTTTGTATTTTTTAGTAGAGACGGGGTTTCACCGTATTAGCCAGGATGGTCTCGATCTTGATGTCCAAGGTATAGATTTTTAAAAATTTTTGGTTAGTGTTTTTTGTATTTGTTCAAAGAAATCTTTAGGTCAGAATACTTTATTTTCCTCATGGTCCATAAACTTGTAGCGAGTTACAATATTTATTTGCTATCAGTTATTTATTTCTACTCCTTTTTTTGTAACATGGTAAGTCTCTCTAGAGGTCTATGAATTTTATTAGTTTTATAAAAAACACTCCTATTAGTTTCATTGGTTTTTCTCCATTATTTGTCTATTTCGTTGAGTAATGAAACAATTCACTTTTATCTTTATTATTTCCTTTCTCCTACTGACTTTTGTTTTAATTTGCTTTTCTCTAGTTTCTTAGGGTGGGAGTTTAGAAGATAAACTTTTACCTCTTTTGTGGTTTCTAAGTATCTGAACTATAAGTATTTTAATGCTACATATATCCCTCTAAGAAATATGTTCACTGTGTTCCCCATAATTTCTTCCATTTTATAATTCTTCAATTAATATGTTTTCTAATTTTTCACATGAATTTTTGTTTTATCCATGAGTTATTTAGAAAGCTGTGCTTTATTTTCCAAATATTTGGAATGTCTACATATCTTATTGTTATTGATATCTAATTTAATACAGTTGTGATCAGAGAGTATACTCTGTATGATTTCAATTTCTTGATAATTATTGATACCTTTTATAGTTGAATATATAGTTTACTCGGGGAAATATTTATGAGCACCTTTAAGAAATATGCGTTATGCAGTTAGTGGTGTGTAGTGATCTGCAAATACAGTTAGGTCTAGATAATGGTAGTGTTGTTTAACTCTGCTTTATTCTTACAGATTTTTAAAAATCTATTTGTCCTATCAATTACTGAGAGATATGTGCTATAATCTCCAACTATAAATATAGAGTTTTCTACTTCTTGTAATTCAGTCAATTATTGTATATTTTGAAGTTCTGTTAGTGCATACATGTTTAGTCTTGCCATTTGTTCTCGATAGATTAATTCTTGTGTTATTATATGATGCACCTTTCCATGTCTATGTCTTTAAGTCTATTTTGTCTTACATTAATGTAGCTAAGCCTGTTTTCTTCTACTTAATCTTTGTATTGCATAGGTTTTTCTGCCTTACTTTTTTAACCCATCAATGTCTAAATTCAAAGTGTCCTTATTTTAAAACATGGTTTCTAATACCTTAAGCACACTTTAAACACACAGTTGGATACTCTTAGCCTTTTAATTGAAAAGTTTGTTCCATTTACATTCAACGTAATAATTAATGTGTTGGGTTCAAATCTCCTAACTTGGTACTATTTGCATATTTATCCTATTTGTTTTGTTCATCTGTTCAAGTATTCTGTTATTTTCTTTAGTAAATTAAATATTATGAATGTATTACTTTATATTCTATCTTGATATTTTAACTAAACTGTGTGTTTTTTTCAGTAGTTGCTTCTGTCTTTAAGTTAGAGCATTAAATATTATTATACTACTGAATAGACATTTCAGAAACTTCGGGTAGCATGATTTTATTTACTTTCTTGTTCTATTCCTTCTTACAGAATTGGAATCCCATCTAGTGCTATTTTTCTTCAGACTAAGGTTTTCTTTGTTTTGTTTTGTTGTGTTGTGCTTTAGTATTTCTTTAGTACAGTTATATGAAGATGCATTCTCTCAACTTTTTTCATTCTTAGGTTGTCTTTGTGTTGCTTTAATTTTTGAAAGATATATTCAATGGATATAAAATTTTAGATTGAATCTTTCTTTCCTCTAGCACTTTGAAGATTTATTTGTATTGTCTTGTCTTCTTGCCTCCATTATTTTAGTTAATAAAGTCATCATGCATAATACTTTGCCCTTGTGGATAGAGTGCCATTGTCCTCTGGGTGCTTTTAATGCTTACATTTTATCTTTGGCTTTTGGTGTTTTCATTATAATGTGCTTAGGCGTGCTTTTGTTTCTTGTTGTTTTTGGTGGGGCATGTGGTGTCGCTAGGTTGGAGTGCAGTGGCTTTTCACACGTGTAATCACAGCCACCACAACCTCAAACTCCTGGCCTCAAGTGATTCTCCCATATCAGCCTTTCCAATAAAGTGTAGTTTTCTTTTTATTTGCTCTGATTGAGGTTAAATACGGTTCTTGGATTTGAGGATTATGAGTGTTTTTAAGTTGGGAATTATATCTTCAAATATTTCTGCCACACCCTCTTTTTCTTAAGGTATTTTAATGAAAATATATTAGATTATTTGAATTTGTACTACAAATCTCAAATCTGTATTTGGTACAACAACAAAAAAAAATTGATGACAATAGAGACTAAGATACATTATTTTTACCTTTAGAAAGTAAGACTGCTAAACTGGGAGCAAAAAAAAAAAGATGATCTGTAGTTTGCTGGTTTTTTGAAGTTTAAGTTTGATTGATTTCAACACTGGCTTCAAATGTTTTGAAAAATGGGATCAGGACTTTCTGATACAGGCTTTAGGTTCTAAGCACTGCTGTGATTTCAGAGATCTGCTTGTGCTTCACAGAGAAACTGCCAATTTTTGGAACTGTGGGGTATCTCTCCATGCATTGTAACTCAGCATCTGGGTTTTTTTATTTGCTGAGATGTTCTCTTTGCTCTCCCATCTTGTTCCCCACGTTCCATGCCCCAGACTTCTCTTTAGCACTGTTGTGACTTCTTCTAAATTGAGCAGGTAGTGGCCCTGTAGCTTGTAAAAGCCTTGAATGTCTTTGTCTTGGCTCACATCCCCTAACCTCTCAGTCTTTGTACTTGAAAGCCTGAATTTTTTCAAGGAGTTTCACTCTTACCTGCTGTGGGCCTCCCAAAGTTGAGTGTTCAGAATGCCTTTTATGAATATTCTTGAACTCTTCTCTCCTGTATCCCCTTGCTTCTGAGGAATACTTGTGCTTGGTGGAGCCTCCATGTACTCAGGAGGAGTGTCTCTTGGTTATCAATCTCAGCCCTCATTTTTAAAAACAGTTTTATTGACCTATGAGTGACATGTATGTGACGTACACTAAAACACACATCTTTAAAGTATGTAATTTGATAAGCTTTGATATATGTATACAGTACTACAACCATCACCATCACTACCACCACCAAGACCATGAACATTCGGTTACTCCCAACAGTTTCCTTGAACCCCTTGGTATTTCCTACCTTGTGCCTTTTCTTGCTCCACTATCCCTGTGTCCAAACAACTACAGATCTACTGTTTTTGTGTATCACTATAGATTAGCTTATATTTTATAAAAATGTATGTACATGAAATTATACAATATGTACTCTTTTTATTTCATGGGGTCTGGCCTCTTACTCAATAAAATTGTTTTAAGATTTATTCATGTTATTCCATATATAAATAGTATTTTCCTTTTCATTGTGATTAGTATTCATTTTATCCATTAAGCTGCTGCTAGACATTCTGTTTTTATCCAGCTTTTGGTTACCGCAATAACTCTGCTCTGAATATTGTTTTCCAGACATACTATCATTTTATCGGGTGTATATATAGGATTGGAATGTCTGAGTCATTTGGTGGCTGCATGTTTACCTTTCTAGGAAAGTTCTAAATTGTTTTCCAAATTGGTTGTACCATTTACATTTCTACCATTAGTGTATGAGAATCCCTGTTCCTTGTGTATGAGAATCCCTGTTCCTTCACATCCTCAAAAACGTGTGGTATAGTTGGTCTTTTTAATTTTAGTTAATCTAATGGTTAGTTAAGGTAGTTATATCCCATTGTGGTTTCAATTTGCATTTCTCTGAAGACTAATGATGTTGAACATATTTTCATGTGCTTATTTGCCACCTTTTTATTTTATTTGGTAATTTTTCTTTTGCACATTTTATTATTGTGCTGTTTATTTCTTATTGCTAGGTTTTGAGAGTCCTGTTATATATTCTGAAAATAGTAATTTAGCAGATAAGTGATTTGAAAAGCAGATAAGTGATTTGATTTTCTTCAGATGTATGCCTTATCTTTTTATGTTCTTAAGAGTGTATTTTAAGAGCAGAAGTCTTAGTTTTGATGAAGTTCAATGCTTCTGTTTTTTTTTTTATTTATGGATTATGCTTTTCTTGTCATATACAAGAAATCTTGACTTATCCTAAAGTTACAATGATTTTCCTATTTTCTTTTAGAAATTTTATAGTTTAAGGTTACAATGATTTTCTTTTCTTTTAGAAACGTTATAGTTGGGCATTACATTTAGACCGATGATTGATTTTGAATTAACTTTTGTATCTGGCATGAGATGTGCATTAAAATTTATATTTTTAGAAGGCTATTTAATTCTTCCACTGCCATATGTTGAAAGACAACCCTTTCACCCTTTGGTTGCCTTCATACCTATATCAAAGATTATTTGGATATATCATGGGGTTCTCTATTCTGTTCTGTTTATTTACTTCTCTACTTTTACACCAAACCACACTGAGTTGATTACTATAGCTTAATAATATCTTGAAATTGAGTGATTTAAGTCTTCCAACTTTATTTTGTTTGGTTTGGTTTTCTTGAAAGCTGTTTTGGCTATTCAGATATCTTGGCATTTCCATATGAATTTTAGAATTAGCTTCTTAATTCTGGGGGAAAAAACAAAACAAACAAGCAAACAAAAAAACCCTATGAGAATATTGAATGGCATTTCATTGTAACCATTTTGTGGAGAACTACATCTAAGCAACATAGAGTATTACGATCCATGAATGCATTATAGCACTCATTTTCTTTAAGTCTTCTTTAATTTTCCTTGGAAATATTCCCTAATTTTTAGTGTACAAGTCTTGCATATTGTATCAGATTTATCTTTATATATTATTTGTTTATTTTACATTATTTTATTTAGTTGTGATCCTATTGTAAATGGTAATATTTTCCACATTTTATTTCCAGTTGTTGAATGTCAGTATATACACATATAGTTGATTTTCACATTTTGATCTTATGTCTTCCCACCTTGCAAAACTCACTGATTATTTTGTATAGCTTTTTTTGTGGATTCTTAAGAGTTTTCTAAGCATGATAATATTGTATGACAATAAATTTGGTTTTTACCTATTTGAATCCCAGGGACTTTATTGCTTTTTCTTGGGTTATGGCTTTGGTTAGGAGATTCTTTGCCGTGTTGAATAGAAGTGGTGAGGGTGGAAACTCTTACCTGGTACTTAACTATAGGGGAAGACTTCAGTCATTCCCATTGGGATGTTAGCTACTGTATTAGTCCATTTTAATGCTGCTCACAAAGACATACCTGAGACTGAGCAATTTATAAAAGAAAGAGGTTTAACTGACATACAGTTCACGTGGCTGGGGAAGTCTCACAATCATGGTGGAAGGCAAGGAGGAGCAAGTCGCATCTTACGTGAATGGTGGCAGGCAAAGAATGAAAGAGTCTTTGCAGGGGACTGCCTGTTTTTAAAACTATCAGATCTCGTGAGACTTATTCACTGTCACAAGAACAGCAGGGGAAAGACTTGCCCCTGTGATTCAATTATCTCCCACCAGATCCTTCTTGCAAAATGTGGGAATTCAAGATGAGATCTGGGTGCGGATATAGCTAAACCATATTAGCTATACATTTTGTCATAATTACTTTTCTAAGGTCAGAAACATTTCCTTTACTCGCAGTTTGCTTAAACTTTTTATCATGAGATAAGATTAAATATTGGTCACATTTTTTCTTCATCTATGAGATGATTAAGTGATTTTTCTTCTTTAGTCTATTGATATTACAAATTATTTTATTGAATACTTTTCTTTATGTTCACTTATAGTTTTTACATTTTAATTAATTGATTGATTTTTTAAAATGGATACATAATAGCTGTACATATTTTCATGGCCTATATGATAATTTGATGAATTCATATAGATAAAATTAGGGTGACTGGAAAATATATCAACTTAAACATTCACCATTTCCTTATACTATGGACATTTGAATTATTCTCTTCTAGCTATTTTGAAATGTACAATCAATTAAGGTTAACTGTGGTCATTCAACTAATCTAATGAACACCCAGTCTTATTTATTTTACGTGTGTATTTGAAGCCATTAAGCCTCTCTGTACCTACCTCCCCACTTTCCATCCTAGTCGCCTATAACTACCAGTTACTCTGTATCTTCATGACATACGGTTTTTTAGCCGCCACGTATAAGTGAGAACATGTGGTATTTGTTTCACTTAACATAATGACCTTCATTTCCATCCATCTAGCTGCAAATGAGAGGATTTCATTCCTTTTACGGTTGAATAATATTTTATTGTGTATATATACCACATTTTCTTTTATCCATTAATCCACTGATAGACACTTAGTTTGATTCCATTTTGTCTATTGTGAATGATGCTACAATAAACATGAAAATGCAGCTATCTCTTCAATATATGGATTTCCTTTTTTCTTTTTTTGGATACATATCCAGTAGTGGAATAGCTGGATGACATGGTAGTGCTAGTTTTAGTTTATTGAGGAACTGTCATACCGTTTTTCCTATGGCTGTACTAATGAACATTCCCACCAATCATATACTAGGGTTTCCCTTTCTCCATATCTAAGCCAGCATCCATTATTCCTTGTCTTTTTTATAAAAGAAATTCAAACTGGGTTGAGATAATATTTGATTGTGGTTTTGATTTGCATTTCTCTGATAATAAGTGATGTTGAGCATTTTTATCTGTTAGCCATTTGCATGTCTTCTTTTGAGAAATGTCTATTGATATATTTTGCCCATTGTTAAATCAGATGTTTTGTTTGTTTTATTATTGAGTCGTTTGAGCTCCTTGTATATGGTGGTTATTAATCCCTTGTCAAATGGATAGTTTGTAACTATTTTCTCCCATTTTGTGGGTTCTCTCTTCATTTTGTTGATTGTTTCTTTTCCTTTGCAGAAACATTTTAGTTCAATGTGATCCCATTTGTCTATTTTTGTGTTGATTGCCTGTGCTCTTGAGGTCTTATGCAAAATAATTTTGCTCAGATCAGTATCATGAAGTATTTTTTGCAACATTTTCTTCTAGTAGTTTTATAGCTTTGAGTCATTTGTTTAAAACTTTAATCCATTTTGAGTTAACTTTTGCATATGGTTAGAGACAAGGGTCTAGTTTCATTTTCTGCAGGTGATTATGTAGTTTTTCAAGCACAATTTATAAAGAGACTGTCCTCATTGTATGTTCTTGGTGCCTTTATCAAAAATGAGTTGGCTGTAAATGCATGGATTTATGTCTGGCTCCTCAATTATGTTCCATTGGTCTATGTATCTATTTTTAGGCCAGTACCATGCTGATTTTGTTACTACAGCATTGTGATTTTTGTTGAAGTCAGGTAGTGTGATACTTCTAGCTTTGTTTTGCTCAGAATTATTCTGGCTATTTGGGGTCTTTAGCATTTCTTTATAAATTTTAAAGTTGTTTTTCTACTTCTGTGAAGAATGTCATGGTATTTTGCAAGGAATTGTATTGAATCTGTAAATTTCTCTAAATATTATTGTCCTATTCCATACAATATTAATTATTTTAATCTATGAGCATGGAATATACTTCTGATTTTTTTGTCCTCTTCAATTTCTCTTATCAGTGTTTTCTAGTTTTCCTGGCATAAATCTTTTACATCTTTGAATAAATTGATTCATAGGAAGTTTATATTTTTTCTAGCTATTGTAAATGGGGTTGGTTTATTTATTTCTGTTTTAGGATTTTTGCTGTTGATATATGTAAGTGCGACTGATTTTTGTATGTTGATTTTATATCCTGCAACCTTACTACATTCATTTATCAGTTCTAACTTTTTTGGTTGAAACTTTAAGTTTTTCAAAATGTAAGGTAATATTGTCTGTATACAAGGTTGATTTGATGTCTTCCTTTCTAATTTAGATGGCCTTTATTTCTTTTTCTTATGTAATTTATTTGCCCAGTACTTCTAGTAATTTGCTGAATAAAAGTGGTAAAGTGTTGGGCATCTTTGTCTTGTTGAGGATCTTGGAAGAAAGACTTTCAGTTTGTCCCCCATTCAGTATGAAGTTGGCTATGGATTTGTTATTTATGGCCTTTATTGCTATTATTATTATTATTTTGAGAGAGGGTCTTGGTCTGCCACCCTGGCTGGAGTGCAATGGTGTGATCAAGGCTCACTTCAGCCTTGACCTTCCAGGCTTAAGTGATCCTCCTGTCTCAGCCTCCTGAGTAGCTGGGAAAACAGGTGCTTGCCACCACAAAGTTTTTGTAAAGATGAGCCCTCACTACGTTGCTCAGGATGGTGTCAAACTCATAAGCTCAAGCAATTCTCCCACTTCCGCCTCCCAAAGTGTTACAATTACAGGTGAGAGCCACTGTGCCTCACCTGGCACTATTTTGAGGTATGTTTCTTATTATACCCATTTTTTGAGAGTTTTTTCCACAAAGGAACATTGAATTTTATCAAACACATTTTCAGTGACTATTGAAATGATCGTATGTTTTTTGTTCTTAATTATGTTAATATGATATGTTACATTTATTAACTTTCATATGGCAAATATCCTTGCATTCCTGGGACAAAACCACTTGATCACGGTGAGTAATCTTTTTAATTCAGTTGTTGAATTCATTTGGCCAGTTGTGCTGAGAATTTTTGTATCTATGTTTATCGATGATATTGACCTGCCCTTATCTGGTTTTGGTAAAAGGGTAATGCTGACTTCATAGAATTAGTTTAACAATATTACCTCTCTTCAATTATTTTGAAGAGTAGACTTGGTATCATTAGTTCTTTTTTGAATGTTTAATACAATCTAGCACTGAAGAAATCAGATCTGGAATTTTCTTTGGTGGAAGACTTTTTACAGCTTCAATCTTGATACCCATCATTGCTTCACTGAGGTTCTCCATTTCTTCATGTCTTAATCTTGGTAGGTTGTATATGTCCAAGAATTTATCCATGTCTTGTAGGTATTCAAATTTGTTGGTATATAGTTGTTCATAATAGTCTATAATGACCCTTTGTATTTCTGTGGTCTCAGTTATGTCCCCTTTTTTTGTGTCTGAGTCTATTTGAGTCTTCTCCCTTCAGTTTCTTAGTCTATCTAAAGGCTTATCAATTTTGTTTCTCTTTTCAAAAAACCTTTTCATTTCATTGATTTTCTGTATTTTTTTTTACTTGCATGTATTTCTGCTTTGATCTTCATTAATTTTACATGTCTTATAGGCAATCTTTATTTTTTTCATTCTTTTTTTCTCCACTGTGTAATTTCAAATAGCTTGTCTACAAGCACACTAATTCTTTCATCTGCTTCATCGATTTGCTATTGAGAGCCTCCAGTGAATTTTTCAGTTCAGCAAATGTATTTATAAGTAACAAGATTTGTTTTTTTTAAATATCAATTGTTTTGTTAAATTTCTCTGATAAAGTTTCTAGATTGCTTTTCTGTGTTACCTTGGAGATCTCTGAGTTTCATTAAAACTGCTATTTTGAATTCTTGGTTAGAGTCCTCATATATTGGCATTTCATTAGGGTTGGTCACTGGTGTCTTGTTTCGCTCATTGGAAGAGGACATAGTTCCATGTTTGTTGCCATTTCTTGTGGATGAACATCTATGCCTTTGCATTAAATAATTCATTATTTATTCTAATCATCTATGTTTGACTTTTTTTTTTTTTATTGGATATGCTTTCTTAGAGGTTATTTGTAATTTAACTTTTGAATTTCTTACACTTTTTCCCCACTAGGCCACTGTCTTCTTTTTGGTATTATACAGCACCTTAAGCCAAGGTTTGCGTCATCTCTAGGAATCAATCAGAGTGGTGTTAATATGGAATTGGGGAGGTCACAAATAGGGTATCCCAGCCATGTGGAAAGCCTCATTAGGGGTTTGTGCTAGGGGATCTGTGGCACATACCTCTTACAGCATGTTGCTGCTGAATGGCCACTCTGATTTGGCATCTGCTTTGGCCAAAGTTCAGGGCAGAGTTTCCAGAGCTGGGGACAGTAGTCCTACCGCCCCTCTTTGTTTCTGACCATTGTCAGGGATATATTTGTCTGTAGGCACTTATGATGCTTTCTGATCAGAGGATTGGGAATCATGGATATGTAAATCTGATTCTCTTACCATCTCCTCAGAGCTTTTAATTTCTCTGTAGCTCTGGAAATTGACATCCTCATATTTGAGTTCTGGAATATTGCTGGTTATAATCCCAGCACTGTATATTTGTTTTCTGTTTTCTCATGCTGGGGAGGTGAAACCAGCTTGCATCTATGCTGCCATTTTGGAACCAAAAGTCTACATTGATTGATCTTCAGATGTTTAACCAACCTTTATTCCTGGAAAAACCCTGCTTTGTCATAAAGTAATATATTTAGATGCTTTTGAATTCCATTTGTTAGTATTTCATTGAGAAATTTTACATTTATTAATGAGGTATATGATTTGTTGTTTCTTTTTTCTCAATGTCTTTGTCTAGTTTTGATACTGTGTTAATTGTGGTCACATAACATGAGTAGGGAGTATTTATTTTATTTCAATATTCTATACTCTATTGTGTAGAATTAGTGTGGTTTCTCCTTTAAATATTTGGTAGAATTTGCCAGGGAAGTTATTCTTCCAAAGTTTTCATAGTGGGAGAATTTTCACTTACAAATTCTGTTTCTTTCTAGGTTATCTAGTTCTCTAGAGCTATTTAAGTTTTTTCTCATTTTAATATTTTTTGAGTCATTGGAAGAAATTCCATTATAGTGTGTCTTGCATGATTTTCTTCATCTTTCTTATACTTGAGGTTAATTGAACTGCTTGGGTATATGAGTTTATAGTTTTCATCAAATTTGAAAAAATTTAGCTCATTATTACTTGTTATTATTTATCTCTCTCTTTTTTGCTCTTCAGTTAGTCAAATATTGTGTCACTTGAAAAATTTGTCCCATAGTACGTTAAAGAGTTGTTTATTTTAAAATTTTTTATCTGTTTTATTTTTAGATGGTTTCATTTGCTATGTCTTCTACAGCAAGAGACTTTGATAGATGGTGTTAGTATTCACCAAGATGAATAAAATAGAGAACTCAGTATGTAAGGTTCTCAACTGTTTCAATCTCTTCAAGAGTGAATGACGATACATTTACTTTTGCTAGGCCCAATTCTATTACTTCATTTAAATTTAATGAATCAGAAAAGAGGTTATCACATGAAGGGCCCATTCATTCAACATTTATTGAATGTTATTGTACTTGATGCATTACACAGGTGATTCATGTACACAAAAATGTGAAATGCATTGTCCTTGTTCTCTAGATACATATACTTAAGAAGAGATTAAAACAAGATTGCTAAAAATGTTTCAAGATTTTCTAACACTTTGGTATTAATTGTCAATTGTGAACTTAAGGAATTTTACTCTTATGGTTAGGTTATATCAGGTGGCACAGCTGACATTGACATAGGGAGATTATCCAGGTGAGCCTGAGTTAAATCACAGGAACCTTTTAAAAGCAGATTGCTTTCTCCAGCTGGTAAAAGAAGAGGAATCAGAGTGATTAGAAGAGTGAGATGGATTCACATGGGGGTTCTCTTAGCTGATATCAAGGGGGTTATGGTGACAAGGACCTGGGTACATCCTTGAGGATCTGAGAGTATTCCTGGCTAACAGCCAACAACAAAGTAGAAACTTTAGCTCTAAAAATGCAAGGGACTAAATTTTACCAATTACATAAATGAGCTTGAAAATGGATCCTAAGCTCCAGATGACACCTTGATTACAGTCTGAGCAGAGAAGCCAACAACACTGTTGTGGAATTCCAGCCTATAGAACTGTGATTTATAAGGTGGTGTTGTTTTGAGTTAATAAATTTATGGTACTTTTTAATGTAGTAATAGAAAACTATGCAAGCAGTATATAATAAATGTCATATGAAACTAGGACTACAATTGCATAGGGAAAAAAGATGACTTACGTCTTGCACTAATTGGGGATGGCTTTAGAGTATATGTGAAAGTCAGTAGATATTTAAAATTTGCAGTGGATTATAAAACATAAATAGGGTCGGGCACAGTGGCTCACGCCTGTAATCCCAGCACTTTGGGAGGCCGAGGCAGGTGGATCACGAGGTCAGGAGATCGAGACTATCCTGGCTAACAGATGAAACCCTGTCTCCACTAAAAATACAAAAAATTAGCTGGGCCTGGTGGCAGGTGCCTATAGTCCCAGATACTTGGGAAGCTGAGGCAGGAGAATGGTGTGAACCTGGGAGGCAGAGTTTTGTAGTGAGCCGAGATAGCGCCACTGCCCTCCAGTCTGGATGACAGAGTGAGACTCCATCTCAAAAAAAAAAAAAAAAAAAAAAAAAAAAAAAAAAA
>NW_016806805.1:2498008-2502861 GCF_001698545.2 Rhinopithecus bieti
GCTCACGCCTGTAATCCCAGCACTTTGGGAGGCCGGGGCAGGTGGATCACGAGGTCAGGAGATCGAGACTATCCTGGCTAACAGATGAAACCCTGTCTCCACTAAAATACAAAAAATTAGCTGGGCCTGGTGGCAGGTGCCTATAGTCCCAGATACTTGGGAAGCTGAGGCAGGAGAATGGTGTGAACCTGGGAGGCAGAGTTTTGTAGTGAGCCGAGATAGCGCCACTGCCCTCCAGTCTGGATGACAGAGTGAGACTCCATCTCAAAAAAAAAAAAAAAAAAAAAGAAAACATAAATAGTAAAATTTTGGCAATTGGGTTAGCATAGTAGCAGAATCAGAAAATTAAAAAAAAAAAAACATTTTGTTAGCTAGAGCATAGAGCAAATTGTTCACAAAACTTACCAGTGAGTAAGACTTAGGATTAAGTTTCTCAAAGTATATTCTAGGGCGAGTTGTGCTAGACTTGCTTAAAATATTTGCTAAAGTGTAGATTCTGGTAACTCTCACCAGACCAATTTAATGAGAATTTCTGATTCTGGATTTTTAAAAATATCTGTGCGTAATTCGTACACTTACTAAAATTTATTTAAGATTAGCAACCTGAAGTATCAGGATGTGAAATTTGGAAATATTTCTCTTTTAAATTTATATTTTACTGATTAAGACTTGTTTTCTTTTTCCATTTCTTATTTTCTTGTATTAATATATAATATTTTACATATGTGTAGGAGTACAGGTGAGGGTTTGCTTGTATGTATAGAATGTGTGATGATTTATTCAGGGTATTTGGTATTTCCACAACTGAGTATTTTTAACAGTTTTTTTTTTTTTTTTTTTTTGAGACCGAATCTTACCTTGTCACCCAGATTAGAGTGCAATGACATGATCACAGCTAACTGCAACCTCAACTTCCTAGCTTCAGGTGGTTCTCCCACCTCAGCCTCCCAGGTAGCTGGGACTACAGATATGCGTCATCTCGCCTAGCTAATTTTTTGTAAAAACAGGGTTTTGCCATGTTGCCCAGGCTGGTCTTGAACTCCTGAGCTCAGGTGATTCACCCACCTCGGCTTCCCAAAGTGCTGGGATTACAGGCGTGAGCCACCATGCCTGGCTGAGTATTTACCATTCCCATGTTTTGGTATCATTTTAAGTCCTTTCTTCTAGTTGCTTTGAAATACAGAAAATATTTCTGCTGAGTATAGTCACCTCAGTCTTCTATCAAACAATAGAACTTATTTCTTCTATCTACAACTTCTTTTTGTAAGAGTTGGTATGATCAAACATTTTAAAAGTTTATTCCAATGATTATATTTCAGACAGTAGGAAGAAGACAATGAACTAGTGAAAAATATAGGCTTCTGTAACAATAAAGTGAATGAAGTTTAGAATCGTGTAAATAAGATAATGTCCTAGTCTGGTGCAATGGCTCATGCCTGTAATCCCAACACTTTGGGAGGCGGAGGTAGAAAGATCACCCGAAGCCAGGAGTTTGATACCAACCAGGGCTACAAAGTAAGACCCTGTCGTTACAAAAAATAATTTAAAAGTTAGCTGAGTGTTGTGGCACACACCTCTAGTCCTGGTAGCTCAGGAGGCCGAGGCGGGAGGATCACTTTAATCCAGGAGTTCACGGCGGTAGTAAGCTCTGATTGCACCACTGCACTCCAGCCTGGATGACAGAGTGAGACCTTGTCTGTTAAAAAAAAAAAAAAAAAAAAAAAAACTAGATAATGGGATAGGAGTGTAAAGAAGGACAGGATGCCTCTTAGCAAAGTTACAAAAAATATTAATAGGTCTTTGTCGCTAATGTATGTTTGCCTATGAGCTGAGAAGAGAAAATGAAAAAGTGAAAATAAGGTTTCTCGAGGTACAACTTTGAGGCAGTTCCGGTCAAACTTAGGTAAGAATTTGATGTAGAGTTTGGGAAATAACCATTGTGGCAAGGCTGGAATGCAAATTGATTTTTTGCTGTTACAGAAACAGTAAATGAAATTATGGGATTTTATTTTAATTTATTAGCTTTTATATGGGGAGAATTGATCTTTGAGTTAATAATTCTGTTTCCATTGTGTGCTTGTATTTATTCACCCTGATAACCCTGAGATTATTATTCATCTAGTATTTTCTTGGTGTTACCTTCAGAGTTGGAATTCGTATGATATATGTTGATTAACTGACAAAAACACTTAGTGTGACTTAAATTATAGATGGCATCAGTGATCATTTTCACACTAATTACTTGAAAGAAGTATCTCTTAGCTTAAGGTCAACACTTAAGCAGTTATTGTCTTACATTGATAGAGTGCCAATTATAAAGTTTGTCTTCTATTTGCTTTTATTTAGTTAGGTAACTGGAAAAATAGATGGGGAAATTGTGGGTAAAATTGAAAGTATTCATCTGACATACTGATAGGTTAAGGCATTTCTACTGTTTAATGTAAATGTTTAAATGTTACTTCCTATAGCTTTAAGGAGAGACTTTGTGTTACTGCATCACTGCATCCTAATGAATATAGAAATATATTTCATAATTTTAGACCCAACTGGTCAGCCACCACTGTGCTTTGATCTAAATCCTACACCCCAGGAAGCTAATTGAAACGGAGTTTCTCTTGCTTCCAAGTGAGATGCATGTCCCAGATGTTTACAGCGTCTAAGGAGCAAAAAAAAAAAAAAAAAAAAAAAAAAAAAAAAAAAAAAAAAAAAAGAAAAAAAGCTTCAGAAGCAGGCAGGGAGTCGTAATGGCCTGGTGCTGAAGATTCAATTGGAGTATTTACAAGGCTAATCTTGGTGTCAGAAGCTTAGGGAGTATGAAAAAAATAAAATAAAAGAAAAGAAAAGAAAAGAAATTCACTTCAGTAAGGGATATCATACCTAAAACGTAGCCTTCTTTATACTCCTTAATACTCTTCCCTGTTCTATTTTTCTTCTTAGCAGTTATCATTAACTAATATAATGTGTTTTTTCTTATTTTTTTAATTGTCTATTTCCCTCACTAGAATGTAAGCTCTAGGAAAACACAAGTTATTTTTCTGTTTTGTTCACTATTACATCCCCAGTATCTAGAACTGTTTGACTCTTAGTAAACATCAATAAATATTTGCTTAATAAAAAAAAAAAAGAAAAAAATTCTCCTATGCTTATGCAGACTATTTCAGAGAAAACATTTGCAGTGTCACTGAATCGGTCTCCTAATCAAATTACTATATCACTGAAGTATATACATATGTGATGTTTATTCAATCAGCTTTAATATTAATGGCCTCTATAAAGAGCTGCATGATGTGGAAATTGATAACAGAGTAAACCCATTGATAAATGTTTGTAAATCATACCAGGCATAGTGACTCACACCTGTAATCCCAGCACTTTGGGCGGCTGAGGCAGAAGGATAATTATAGCCTAGGAGTTCAAGACCAGCCTGGGCAACCTGGTGAGACCCTGTCTCTACAAAAAAAAATTATCAGCATGGCGTGCACACCAGTAGTCCCAGTTACTCAGGAGGTTGTGGCAGGAAGATCACTGGAACCCTGGAGGTTAAGGCTTCAGTAAGCCATGTTCACACAACTGCACTCCAGCCTGGGTGACAGACTGACATTGTGCCTCTAAAAAAGAAGAACACACACACACACACACACACACACACACTCTCTCTCTCTCACACACACACACACACAATCAGGTGATCGCAGGTTGAAGTGAAGCGGCGAGATCATAGCTCAGTGCAGTCTTGGACTCCTGGGTTCAAGCAATCCTCCTGCCTCAGCCTCTCCAAGTGAGAGTATTTACGACAGGCATGAGCCCCCACTCCCGGTGCTCTCTATTTAATTCCTTCCTTGTCCCTTTACCGAAACCACCTTAGTGTTTTGTCAGTTTTTCTCCCTACTATCATTCTTCACCTGGACTTCAGTGCCTTCCAACACATCTCGCCTTGACCGCTTTCTCCTGACTATAAAGTATTCTCTTCAAAGCAAATATCAGAGCATGGCATTCTTTGCTTCTGACTTTTCAATAGATTCCTATATCCGTTGAGATAAAAAATACAATACAGAATTACTGCATTTTCTTATAAGGAAACTCGTGAATCTCTTTTGAACACTGTTCTTGCATGTTATACCAAATCTTCATTGTCCATTCTCAGTCCAAGTCAGCATTGGTTAGAATCCTTATGCTTCCCCCTGCCGGTGGTCTATCAATGTCACATATGGTCTGGAATCCTGCAGTTTTCATTCTGGCCTCATTCCTCTCTCATTCCCCAAAACACACACATACACACATACACACATACACCTAGTTCTACACTATTCATGCATATTTCATATACCAGGTCCAATGCTCCTATCACAATTAACCTTCACTGATTCTTCCAAACCAAGTCAGATCCCTGTGTGCTGTGTTTATAGTATTCTGTCTTCTGAGTCTTATTACAGTTTTTACATTCTACATTTGTTATCTGATTATACTTAATTTTTGTCTGTTCTTCCAGTAAGAGTATATCCCATGTAGATGGAGAAGATGCTTGCTTTTCCCAATACTTAATTAGCAGCTTGTAACACAAAGTCTAGCATAAGTAATAGTTCAGTAATAGTTCATAGATGAATAGATAAGTAATTAATTCTGGCAATGGATTACTTTTCAATTATGTAAGTTAGACTTGTCTTAATAAACAAATGGTATATTATACTAAATCAATGAAAAAGTATATACATAAAAATAAATATAGGTAATACAATGTTGCCCTACTTTTAGTTTTATTGTGTCTTTACTGATCTATGAAGCAATTCATTATTTCTGCATTTCTATATTCCAAAATGGAATGAAATTGCTATACTTTTTTTTTTTTTTTTTTT
>NW_016806805.1:2506130-2510109 GCF_001698545.2 Rhinopithecus bieti
TGCTTTAGTTTTTTTTTTTTTTTTTTTTTACAAAGTTTCTTATTTGTATCATGGTACACCAGGTTTATTCAACTTTCTGTAAGAAATCTGAAGGCATGAATTTTTCATTTTTTGATAGTCCTAATACACTTGGGAGTAAATGTTCTGCAAAATGATGAAAAAGAAAATGTAATTTGGAAAGAGGAAAAAAGGAAGAAAGTGATCAGAAATAATGGTCTCTCTCTGTTGCATTTCCTGGGAATATAGGTTGTAGCGGCATTTAGGGAAACTTAGTCTAAAGCAACTGCCTCATTTTACAGATGAAATTATGGAATACAAATTTTAAAAGCCAAGTTTATCCAGTTAAATAGTGCAGAAAGTAACTTTCATGTTCAATGCTTTTTTCACTCTACCAATTTAACAACCTGAAAAAATTAGTAACAGCACACAAATAGCAAAGACCTAATTCATGGATGAATTCCTCTATGGTAACTAAACTAATGAATTCCGGAGGAATTGTCAGTTTCATACCTCATCACTGGAAAGGCTCTGGTTTTGTAATATAAATAACAATATTATAATGAAGAGTTTATCAACCTGTAATTTCTTAGGTGCATTTCAATAAGTCGTTATACATTCTTGGGGCTTCATCTTTCCTTTTAAACGTTTAGAGTTAATTCATGTACATAAACTAACATTCTGTTCACTACTGAACTGATTTCAAAATCATGAGGCTTTTCTCCACACTATAATGAAAACAAAATGAGGATGGTTGTTTTTAGCCATTAACATCTTTACCTGGTTATACAGGTAAAGGGTACCCAAAGTTATGGCTACAATGGAGCATGGATTGAGCCTCAATTATTGAAAATCAATTTTTATGCTTGGATAAACAATGATCAAAAGTAAACCCCTTCACATATGAGAAACCAGGCGATTCACTATCATATTTTGAGTAAGAATACTTGGGAATACAGAAAAGATAGCTAAGGAACCTATTAACATAGATGTAGCACCTCCTCTCAACTGCTTAGTAGCCTATAATTCAAAGAGTAAAGAAACTGCTCTCTCATATATACACTTTTGTGAACTCTTATGCTAAGGACTTTAGCTAAATTCTTTAAAATAGATGCCTGTAATTCCAGAACTTTGGGAGGCCGAGGCAGGCAGATCACCTGAGTTCAAGAGTTTGAGACTAACCCAGCCAACATGGCAAAACATCGTCTCTACTAAAAGTACCAAAATTAGCCAGGCATGGTGGCAGGCGCCTGCAATCCTGGCTACTCAGGAGGCTGAGGCAGGAGAACTGGTTGAACCCCAGAGGTGGAAGTTGCAGAGAGCAGAGTGCCACTGCACTCCAGCCTGAGCGACAAGAACGAGATTCCATCTCAAAAAAGAAAAAAAAAGAAAAGAAAAAAAAAAAGGAGTTGAAAGTGCGCACTATAAGCATACAAAGACTTAACTTATGCATTTTGGGTTAATGTTTGTATAAATTGATTCTTTCAGAAAGAGAAAATTTCCTAAATGTTGATGGATTAATTTGCCGTTATTGATATGTTTATAAGTAGTAACTTTTATTGAATATTAACTATTAGGCACTGCAGAAAACATTAATTCTTACCATAAGATTACACGGTAATAAACATTCTTATTTTTCTACTGTATAATGAAGAGACTGTGTGACGGTAGAGGTCTCAGGTGGCCCCCAACTTATCCTGATAGTATAAAGACACTGAATATTGCTTAGGACTGAGAATATGAGGGATTTTACTCCTGTGATTAGGTTATATTATAGAATACACTTGACTTTAAGATAGAGAGATTATCTAAATCCTTCAACTATTGCTGTTATGAAAAAGTTTCTATTCTCATCACCATTTCTTTTGAATTATTTAGATTATTTAACCTCTATTTATTGCAAACCTACTGTGTTAGATATTGTCACATATACAGTAGGATAAATACAATATATGTATGTGTATAGGTACGTGTATATATACCAAATTTTCTTTATCCACTTGCTGATTGATGAACATTTGAACTGGTTCCAAATTTTTGTAGTTGCAAATTGTGCTGCTATAAATATGCACGTGCAAGTTTTTTTTTGTTGAATGACTTCTTTCCCTCTGGGTAGATACCTAGTAGTGGGATTGCTGCATAAAAGAGCAGATCTACTTTTAGTTCTTTAAGGAATCTTTGCACGTTTTCCACATGGCTGTACTAGTTTACATTTCCACCAAGAGTGTAAAAGTGTTACCTTTTCACTGCATCCACACCAACATCTATTATTTTATGATTTTTTTATTATGCTCATTCTTGCAGGAGTGAGATGGTATCGCATTGTGGTTTTGATTTGCATTTCCTTGATAATTAGTGAGGCTGAGCATTTCGCCATATGCTTGTTGGCCATTTGTATATCTTCTTTTGAGAATTGTCTATTCATGTCCTTAGCCTGCTTTCGGATGGGATTGTTTATTTTTTTCTTGCTGATTTGTTTGAGTTCTTTGTAGATTCTGTATAGTAGTTCTCTGTCAGATGAATAAACTGTGAAGATTTTCTCCCACTCTGTGGGTTGTCTGTTAATTCTGCTGATTATTTCTTTTGCCATGCAGAAGCTTTTTAGTTTAATTAAGTCCCATCTATTTATCTTTGTTTTTGTTGTGTTTGCTTTTGGGCTCTTGGTCATGAAGTCTTTGCCTAAACCAGTGTCTAGAATGGTTTTCAAATATTATCTTCTAGAATCTTTATAGTTTCAAGTCTTAGATTTAAGTCTTTGATCCATCTTGAGTTGATTTTTTTAAGGGGTGAAAGATGAGGATCAAGTTTCATTCTTCTACCTGTGGCTTGTCAATTATCCCAGCACCGTTTGTTTAATAGGGTGTCCTTTCCCCACTTTATGTTTTTGTTTGCTTTGTCGAAGATCAGTTGGCTGTAAGTATTTGGGTTGATTTCTGGGTCCTCTGTTCTGTTTCACTGGTCTATGTGCCTATGTTTATATCAGTGCCATGCTGTTTTGGTGACTGTGGCTTAGGGCATAGTTTGAAGTTGGGTAATGTGATACTTCCAGATTTATTCATTTTGCTTAGTCTTACTTTGGCTATGTGGGCTCTTTTTTTGGTTCCATATGAATTTCAAAATTATTTTTTCTAGTTCTGTGAAGAATGATGGTGGTATTTTGATAGGAATTATATTGAATTTTTAGGTTGCTTTTGCAATATGGTCATTTTTGCAACATTGATTCTACCCATTCATGAGCATGGGATGTGTTTCCATTTGTTTGTGTCATCTATGATTTATTTCAGCAGTGTTTTGTAGTTTTCCTTGTAGAAGTCTTTCATGTCATTGGTTAGGTATATTCCTAAGTATTTTATTTGCAGCTATTGTGAAAGTGGTTGAGTTTTTTATCTGATTCTCAGCTTGGTCGCTATTGGTGTATAGCAGAACTACTGATTTGGGTACATCAATTTTTTATCTGGAAACTTTTCTGAATTCATTTACCAGTTTTAGAGCTTTTTAGATGAGTCTTTAGGGTTTTCTAGGTGTACAGTCATAACATCAACAAATAGCAACAAGTTGACTTCCTCATTACAGATTTGGATGCCCTTTATTTCCTTCTCTTGTCTGATTGCTTTGGCTAGGAATTCCAGTACTGTCTTGAATAGAATTAGTGAAAGCAGCCATTCTTGTCTTGTTCCAGTTCTCAGGGGGAATGCTTTCCAAGTTTCCCCACTCAGTATTATGAGTTTGTCATAGATGTCTTTTATTACCTTAAGATATGTTGCTTTTATGACAATTTTGCTGAGGGTTTTAATCATAAACGGATGCTGGATTTTGTCAAAAGCTTTTTCTGCATCTGTTGAGATGATCGTGTGATTTTTATTTTTAATTATGTTTATGGAGTATATCACATTTACTGACTTACATATGTTAAATGATCCCTGAATCCCTGGAATGAAACCCGCTTGATCATGGTGGAATTTTTTTTTTTTTTTTTTTTTTT